>NW_026555627.1:0-56352 GCF_029017545.1 Prosopis cineraria | reverse complement strand
CAAGCAAATTCATTTTTTTTTATTTTGGATTACGTCAAGTTTCACTATGCATATATAAAAAAGTTAATGATAACTAAGTCTCAAGAAGACTAATTTGCTTAACCTTACTTTCATTTGCATGGGAAGAAAAGTTGAGAGAAAAGAAAAAGAGAGGGAGAATTGAGAAAAAAAATATTATCCCTTCTTTTGTTTGAATGAATAGAAGAAAATAAAAAGAAAAGAAAATGAGCAAATATATAAGGACTATAATTTCCTTATGTCAACAATATCATATTTCATACAATTATTTTCCCAAAAATAAATCGAAGGAAAAATCATGTTAAAATTAACTTCATCGGAATATTTAAAATCAATTTATTTATTAAAAATACATTTTTCGAATTATTATATTTTAAAGCCAAAAAATTTAGTATAAATTTATTATTTTATATCTAAAATATTAAATGGGGACAATTAATTTAAATTAAAACACACTCCATCTGTACGGTAAGTGTAGCTCTGGTGAGATAGTTGCAAGAGTCGAAGAAGAAGAGGAACTGCCACGGAGTATGCATGGTTTGGTACAGGGAGAGAGAGGTGGACGGTGAGTGATTGCTCCAGTCCTAATGTGAAATATTGAAAACGAAAAATTAGAAGAAAGAAAGAAGGGTACATACGTAACAACAATTTCTTCCTAAAATCTCTCCACACCGAGAGAAGATTTGAAAAGAAAATGTGATGGATCCACACGTTATTTCCTCTCATATTTTTCTTTCTTCTCACTTTTCCTTCTTTATTAAGCAGGGTAAAATTTGTTTTCTTCTTTATTTTCTCCCACCTCTTTTCTTCATCTAAACAAAGTATTAGTCTCAAACAATTCATAATACCAAATAAGTTCCATAATCTTTAAGTGACATTTTGTTATTATTCTAAACTATATTGGAGATATGCAACTTTACATCTTAATTTTGCAATTTTATTGTGGTGAATTTATATTTATTTTTTTAATTTAAAAAAAAAACATAATTTGCAAGTTTGACATCCAATTTTACAACTTCAATCCATTGAATTTATAGTTTATTTTTCAAATCTTAAAAAGAAACATAGAAGTTAATATTTAAAATTTAAAAGTAATAAAGTCATTATTTTAACAATTTTAAAAATTTATAATTTTGATTTTCAATTTTATAACTTTAAATTAAAAATGTACAACTTTTTTAAAATTTTAATCACATATTTAACTTAAAGATATTTTAATTAATTTTTGTGTAAGTTAAATTTGTCGGAGAAAAAAACAGATGGGACTTTTCTTGAATTCTGAAATGATTAAGATTTAAATTGAATTAATTGGTTTCTTTGAAATTTAGCGCCCTTCTCCCTATTTAAAAACGAGTCAGTGTGACCTACTGAATTGAATTGATCATCACAGCAGTTTCACTATGCATATTCAGTAGGTTCATCACATAATGACACTTGTCCAGCTGGACACGTGTCGTTCTATAAAATATGCAATTGTTTGTTTCAGCTCCTCACCCTCATCAGATGTGAGTAGAATTTTTTGGACCATACAATTTCCTGCATTGACAACCATGTATATTATTTAATTTCAATGTTAAATTTTAATCAGATTTCGAATTAATTTATATAATTATTGATCGTTATACCCGTGCGATGCACATGTATTAACTCTCATCGGTAATAGTACAAAAATAAGCTCAGGTTTAGATGACATTAGAATAAAGATTTGTACATTATGATGCCAAAAAAGTCATTTAAAACTTTAAACTTTGAAAAAAATAATGTATCTTTTCAATTATACTCTTATAAATATTTTTATAAGTGTCTTGATAATAATAATTAAAAATTTAATAATTATTTTAAAAAAATATAATAAATAAAGTAGGGATATAATTAAAAAATAATTATAAAATTATCAACACTCTATATTTTAAACTGAGTAAACTTCTAAAGATATTTCACACCCTGATTTGGAGGGAGTATTTTTTAGTATTTGTTTTAATATTGACCGCTCATTTTCTATTGAGTCCCAAACCAACCTTTTCTATCATAAAATATTATAATCTTTGTTTTTTATTACTATATAATAATTAAAAAAAATTACTATAAAAAAAAGGTCGGTAGAACTACAGTAACCATTCCACGCTATTTACAATAGCGGATAGATTTATATAATTCTTAATCGTTTCTAGCAAATGCCACTGTTTTTTTTTGTTTTATTTTATTTTTCCGTTTAGATTCATGTGATTGTTAGGTTAGGTTTGGTTGCGTTGTTTCTCATTACCCTAAGCTCTTAAAGTTATGCATGAAAAATTTTTGACAAAAATACAAAAAAAAAAAAAAAAAGTCTTTAGCTATGCATCCTGAAAAAGTCCTCCGTACGATATGAATAAAATAATCATTTTCCTGTACCAACGACATCTATCATACAAAATTATACTTTTACTCTTAAAAAATATATACATTTTAATCGAATCTCACCCCTAATAAAAAAATTACTTACTTTTCAATTGATCCTATCTTTTCATATTTACTTCTATTAAACACCCTACAATAAATATAAAATTCTTATCAATAGAGATACTTTTTTAAAAAAAGCAATAATTATACCTCAAAAGATTTAAAAATATCTTATATTTTTAAACATCTAATTTTTTAAAAATGCCTTACATTTTTGAACGGAATGAGTATTAACAAATTTATTAAATATACTTTATAATTTTATTTTTTAAAAATAAGAACACAAAATTTCATAAATACCTCTTGATTTAATGCTCCAGACATTTGTAAAATAACATAATAAGAAGGGTAATTTTCAAAAAAAACATCTTCATTAAACCTCTTTTTTTTTTTGTCAAAATACTCTATATTTTGAAATCTTGAATGTAAATCAGGGTGGAGGGAGTATTAAGTAGGTCTTGAAGATTTAAGATAAATAGTAGATTCCTTTCAATTAAGTAGGGACATACTTATTCTGTTTTTGAATGTAAGAAAAAATAATTAACTGATATAGTTTAAAAAAAATTAGTTAATTATAATAATTTTATTTAAAAATTTAAAGAATGTTCAAAATTATCCCTATAAGTAACGACACAAATATGTCTGGAGAAAATAAACACTAACTTTGTGCGAGACAATTTAAAAAAAATGTAATAAATACTTTTTAAATTTTATAATTTTACTTATAAATAAAAAAACATGATAATTTTTTTAATTTGAAAACGGAGTAGTGCACAATAGTTGAGACTTCCAATCACTTGCTTAAATCACAAAGTCCTTACTACAATGTTTTGATTGGAGCAGTACATATTTTTCAGTTGTAGAGTGTATGTGAGAACTTTGGGTTGGGTTTGGAGCTGTTGGGTATTTCATCGGCCATCCCAATGCGTGGCGTACATCATGTTCATTGTAAAAGTATCTGAGGTGTACCCTATTTTGAATCAAACTGTCCATTTTTTAAAACAAAATATGATTCCAAAATTTTTTTTAAAAAAAATTAAAAATGATTAAAGTGAAAAAGACTGAAATAAGAGTCAGTGGCTGAAAATTTATTTCCTACATGTGTGTGAAGAAGAAAAAAAATGGGCCCTTCCATCACGTGTGAGCTATCAGCTATATTTCATATATCTCATATAACTTTAATTCTCTCCGGTGAGTTATCACCGACAAGCTACGTTTCCTCCCTCACAGCCACAGATTCATCATAAGGTGAGGATTATTCACTACAAGCTTATCATAATTTTTTCATTCGAAAATTGAAGTCCACAAATTTTCCTAACCTCTCATCGCTTCATTTCGTGTTCAAACTTACCATTTTTTTAAAAAAAAAAGTTTTAAGTCTAACTTTGTGTATTTTTTTGTTTTAAACGTTTTGAGAAAAAGTCATATAATACATGCATCGGTCGGTTTGTTAGTTTTTATAATGCACGTACATCATGTGTGCACATTCTTGTGCTTGTGCCCCTGCACATATATTTCTTTAATTAATATGTTTTAATTGAAATTAAGAAAAATTTTAAAAGTTTAAAATGATCATTTGTTCTATCTAGAAAATTAAGAAGTTTTTAACTTTATTTCTGTTGAATATGTGTGCTTTCATATTGTATTTTCCTTGACCAATATTCAATGGAGGCTAAAATAAAAAATTTGAAATAAAAATTTAATGATATGACTTATAAATAAAGCAAAAAAAATCTTTTATCTCAATCTTATACATATGATAGAATATATAAAATTTTGATAAAAATTTAATAACGTGACTTATAAATAAGATAAAAAATCCTCTCTCTCTCTCTCTCTTACACATAAGTGCACTACCATGTAAAGTATCAAATTTTAAAAACTTTATTTATGTTTGTTTTGAATTTTTAGTATAGTTTTAATTAGGGTTATTAAGATAGTTTTGTTATTTTATTAACATATTAGGTTTGTTTTGGTGTTGGGTGCGCATGGCTCGCTGCACCAATCAATTTAAATAACGAAAGAGGAAGGCTTTTATCACGCCTCAAAAAAATAGAGGGTGATCGGCATGGGTGTAAACTACTCACACATTCTCGTAAGCCACAGAATGAAAATTTATTCCACTTTTACAAAGAAAAGAAAGAAAATTAATCAAATTACATGAGAATTAAAATAATATATATATATATATATATATATATCTTAAGCTAATTGTTATAAGAAAGTGTCTACATCTTTGTAGAAATTTTGGTAGAACCTCCCATGTAATTAGGATCTCTCAAAAATTTTACAACAAAAATTTCTACAAATAATGGTATAAATCAGGAGTATAGCTCCTTCCAACCAGCAACCAATGTATAAACCAAAATAAAGTTTACCAACAATCTATGTAGAGCATCTATTCTTTCTTTTAAATAAAAAAGACATACAAATTACATATTCACATTGAAAGCAACAGTACCAATTAAAAATTTCCACCCCCTGTAGCTAGGTGCCCTTCAGAGGTCAAGGGGAATCAGTGTTAGCTAACAAATCTGAGACCAAAATTAGTTTTTTAATGAATAGCATTTCCATGATAAAGTTCTTAAAATTTAATATAAACAAACTCTAATATTGGTGCCAACTAATTAAAATAATTCTTTAAATTTTTATAAACCTGTAAGTCATAACCTTAATTATAAAATATGAATAAGTTAAAAATAATTTATGCTATAATGCTTACAAAAAATAATTTACTCACATAATTTAATGTGGTAAAATCGTTAGCCAAAATCATGTAAATTTTGGAAAACACTTTAATTAATATTTAAAATTTTTGAGAACTCAATAGAAAAAGTTACAAATGGGGATACACTAACGTAGCCAAAGCTAGAAAACAAATGTGGACACACAGTCTATAAGAGTAAATAACCAAACATGGCTTATGCCATAAAAAACAAACGCGGGTACAAAGTCCACGAATACCAAATGTGAGAGCAAAGCTTACGAAACAAACTAGCAAGTGTTTAACCATAGCACACTACAGGCTAACAAAATTGTCGTTAGCAGCAGTGTTTTGTATAGAGTCTTCTTAAAAATCTCGTTTCAAACATGCGAGAGAAATAATTATTTTTGAAGTCAAATTTTCATTCTCAAGATCAAACTTGCATGAATTGCTCCAAATATATGAAACTTGCCAAATTGATGCAACATAGCGAATGTACAAACTTGCACTAATCATGTAACCAAGAAATTTTAAAATTCAATAAGCAAAGGTGCCTTCATCAACATTAGAAATACATTTCTTAAAAAAAATGCACAAATCATAATGTAACTATCCTTCATTATTGTTTCAAAATTTCTAAAACTAACATAATTCATAAAAATAAAATATTTTAATAAAAGATTTTTAGTAAATAATTATAAGGAATGCTATTCACTTACACGTTAAAGTTTTAAATTTCCTAAAGTATTCTTCTTTTAATTCTTGTCAGGGTCTTATTCTTTCACACACTTTATAAAGTATAAACATACACAATTTTAATAACTTTTTAATTTATAACACAATCTCTATCAATCACCATCTAAAATTTAAAACCAAATTTATGATTTAAAGTTAGTTCAAGCATTATCATCCATTCCTCTAACTTCCTTCATAAAACTTTAGCCATGCCATTTTATTTTCTTAAAATAGGAGTTTTTTCCCAATCTTTGCACCACTTACCTTAGGTGCATTACCTCTACCTCTTCAATTTTAAATCTTCAACAATTCACCAAAAATTAAACAAACTCCAAATATACAAATAACTGTGTACAAGCCCATAATTAAATTTCTTTATAGATCTACAGGTGAATTCCTAAACTAATAATTCCCATTAATATTTAGAAGTTAAATTTTATTTCCTCATACAAGCCCTTCAATGACATCTCATAAGTACCAACAATATGTCTAAGCTTGTCTCTTCCAATTTCACCCTAATAAATTTTTTAACATTAACCAAATCAACAAAATCAATTTAACTCCAAAATTATGACCTATATATATCACCATCATTCTTCAATACTAATGCATATATATTTTTTCTTTCTTCGATCATGGCAGCAATAGAACATACACAAAAAATTTTATAGTTTTAGTTATCAATTAAAACTCTCTCTCGCACAAATTCACCAAGAAAGAGTCCTTAAGATTCTCACCTCAAACACCAATAATAGTAGAGGCAATGAAGGAGATAGAACCTATAGCAAAACAGGGGAGAGAAAATGAAATCTCCAGTTGAGCAAGGAACAGAGGAAGACGCAACACCGTTCAAGAGAAAGGGAAAAACTAAAATTAGCGTCGCCTCAGCTTAAGACCAGCATCACCCGTATTCGATGACCTCAACCAAGTGAAACGCTGAGCTCGTACTAGGAAGAATGACACAAAATAGGGGAGAACTCCTAATTGAAACAAACGGACCAGCCACGAGCACATCGACAACGATGACCCACGCGAACGCGGCGCTAGCTATGGTTGAGAAGAAGAAAGCAGTGACCGACGAGAGGCTGAGCAAAATGCCATCCAATCCTCAAATCTCCTTCTACTCTAGAATGACTGAGAAAAGAAGAAGGAAGACTTGAAATATCTGATAGGAGTGAGGGCAGTTTGGTAATTTCGCATAGCAGTTTGGTAATCTCCTTTAACTCTTCTTTTGGTCTCTTCCATATTCAAACTTAGGACCTAATATATGAAGGATTGCTCAGCTGCCACTAGACCAAGTCTCTAACTTGTTATATTTATCCCAAGAACTAATATAAACACCCTTTAAGCAAGTTAACCTATATATTTATTTATTTATTTTAAATTTTTTTTAGGGTTATTATAGCTTTTTTTTAACCAATATACCATAAATAATAAAAGAAACCACCTAAATGCTGTACCATGAAAAATATTTACCAAAGTACTATATTAAACATCATTTAAACTAAGAACGAGTTTGTAATTGTGAAGAAGTCATTTAGTCCAAAAACAATTTTTTAGTCATAAATTATATTTTTATTCAATGAGAAGTGAAATTGTTCAAAGCAAGAAGTCGTTCAGCCCAAGAATAATTTTTTAGTCATAAATAATTTTTTTTATTTAATGAAAAGTGAAATTGTTTAAGGCAAGAATGATTTCAACTTTTTTCATTGCATGATATAATATTCACTGTCAACCATGATAATCTCTTGCTTTCTCTTATTGGTATCATCATCCCTTTTCACCCCTACTTAATTCAAATTTTATTACATGCCACCCCCATCATCATTCCTTTTTAACCCATCCATTCCTACTTATTTTGGATCATTTATGCCTTTACTTAATGATTCCACACTATTTTTGGCTGAATACAACACTTCTACTTTTGAACTACATCATTTATGACTTGTAATCATTGAAGATTATGAGAAATATTTTAGAAAAAAACCCATGATTTAATGATAGCACCTTCACCCACGCATCAAAACGATTTGGCTCCCTATGTAGTAGCAAATTCTAGTTTAGCATGTGCGACAGGAAGTGGGGTTTGAAGACAAAGATTGCAAAATGGGGAAATGGGAAAATTGATTAAAGTATATCACTATGGCTGCTGAGAAGTAGATTGTTGTTCTCAAATTTAAAATTTATCGTAGCTTAGATCTAATAATGGAGAAAGAGTTAAAATGGGTGAGGAAGATGGAAGTGCGACAAAAATCACCATGGATGAGGAGCTAGAGGTGGAAGGTTAAAGATCGAAAGATAGAAGAAAAACAAAAGAAAACTAAAATATGATTCGAGAACACCAACACGCATCCATGGTCACCAGTAGTCGTTGCTAAAAGGGTAAGGTTCGATTGTCATCAATCTAGTTGCAATAGCAATCATGATCGTCATTACTAATTTGGTCCTCCATCATGCTATCGGCATTGACAAACATGGTGGGTGATGAAGCTGGGTCGAACACAGAAGAAGATATATTGGGGGTAAAAATGTGACAACAAGCAAGGAATTGAGGGAGGAAGTGAGTTCTTTGGGCCCAATGATGGAACTCCCTTCCACCATTTTTGATGGACTTGGTTCAATGAGGAAGTGGGATCATGTTTACCAAACATCTTAATTTTTTTTTATTTTACTTTGACTTCTCCAACTCTAGTTCCATTCTACCAAAGAGTTCATAATTTTTTTAATTAGTATGGTCAATCACAAGCCATGGCCCTTAGTTGTAATTATAGTTTTTGATATTTGAGAAAATTTTAGGGATAATCAAACTTTTAGGCCCTTAAATTTGTTTCAATTATTGATTTGGTCTCTTAAATTTAATTTTTATCAATTTATTCCCTTATGTTTTCTTGAATTATCATGTGAGTCCTTTAAATTTTAAAACATAAATTAACTTTTAGAATAATCTAATGTGTAAAATAGATTGATTATTTGACACACATAAGTAGCTAAATAAGAACAAATTAACCCTTAAATAAGTTTAACTTTTACCAATACAATTCTTTACAATGTATTTTGTTATCTTGTTTTTTAAAATTTTAGAGTTTAACTTTCTCTACCTAAATAATCATACTCATTTTTATTAATTTACATGGCTTGCATTAGTATCCAATTATCCAAATGAGCAAATTTTAACAATGTAACTTCATTTTTTAAGAATAAAAACCAAATTGATAATCAAAGTAAATTTAAGTGATTCAATTAATAGAAATTAAATTGAAAGGATCAAATTGATAAATAAGACAAACTTCAAGGACTAAGAGTTATATTATCTCAAAATGTTGTTTAACTTTATTCGTTTTCTTTCTACCTATAAATTTCATGCTTTAATTACTATTGTTAATTAGATTAGCTTTATTCCATGATTTTTGAGTTATATGTTTTATCTAAGATTTTACTTATTCTAATCAATTGATATAGTAACAAACGAACAATTTGGCTTGACTTAGGCAATTATGCATGCTTTGTTTATTGTGAGGTTACATAAAAACAGTTGTGAAGTTGTGGGTTAAGTGAGATTTTAATTATTAATTTATAACTTAATTTCTTGTTTAATCTTTGAATAATAATTTGGAAAAATATATAATAAAACTAGAATAATAAATTTAAATAAATGTAATTTATTTTGTAGATGACAAAGATTAAATTTAGGTGATTAAACTGTAATTAATTGCGCCGCTTGTGCTTGTTGATTTTCTAAGTTGAACTTGCTTTAATGATTAAATTTTAAATTAGTTTTTAACTAATTTTGTCATAAAAAAATCTCCCATCCATTTAGCTTTTCATGATCTTAATTTAATCCCTTGACTCTTAAAAAGGCGACTCTTATTGTGCTTTACTATAAACTATAGTTCTTATTAATTTTAGTGTTATTTGACAGTAGCGTCAATATTGACATGTGCTTGTAAACTTGTTTTTTTTAATTTGTTTATGAAATGTAGTTTAAGTATATATCATCAATTATATATAATCTTTAGATCTTATATCTTATACGGTGACTTTTTTTTTCTTTTTTTGAAGGATTTGCGTTGACATAGAGGATCATTTCGAACAGCTAAACTTTCTTTCATATGTTGTTTATAATTTATTAGAACATTTTAAACAACTTGTTGCCCAATTACAGTTTCTGACTATGAGTAAAAGTTCAAAAATATAATTACTTTCATTAAAAAAAAAAGTGCCCACACTGCCTTTATTTTCTGCTGGGTGGCTCCATTTCTCTGCGTGGAAGTGAGTTCTCTTTCGGATGCATGAAAAGATCCAAGCAATAAATAGATGATTGTGAAAATCAAAGCAGACCGATCAGTTTGGTCCTAATAAATTCCACAAATGCATGTAATGGAAATGAAGGAGATAATCGAACCCCAAAAAAGAAAGGGGGGAAAAGTTTTTTTTTTTTTTTTTGGGGGGGGGGGTGTTGTTGAGCGGTCTGAACAATATTGGACAAAAGGTTCTTGTTTCCAATTCTGTGGATGAAAATTAATCATGTGATGACGAGTGCTTCTCCAATAATTTTTTATGCGAAATTTAACTGCTTATATTAATAGAAGATGAATATGTATCTTTGTTTTTAAAATATTTTTCGATAAACACCCAATACTTTAAATTATTGATTAAAGCAATTTTAGTCTTAAAATAATTATAACATTACACTTTTGCCCTTGCCATTAGACGCGCCTTTACCCATCAAGAAATAAATTATCATATACTCTGATTTTATTTATAAGATAGAAAAAAATTTTATATTTTATTTATAAATTATAATATTAAATTTTTATTACAGATTTCTTTTTTATCTTTCATTAAATATTGGGGAGAGAAAGTACTCTTTTTGATCCAAAATATAAATATAAATACAAGCATTTTCTTTCCTCTAATTTTGGTTCAAGATATAAATATCTTAGTATTTGTAATAAATTTTTTCATTTTTACTTTTTGTATTTATTGACCTAAATTCTTATATTTGTAAATTCATGGCATTTTTCTCACTCATCATAAATTAGAATTAAGGGTAAATAATAATAAATATTTTTATAAGAGTAGTGATTTTATTGATATGCCAATTAGCTGTAAAAGGTGTTTATATTTTGGACCAGAAAGAGCATGGTTGTTAAAGTGTGTGTATTTAATAGGAGGTAAGTTAAGAATTTATTCAATTTTTAGACAGAATTAATGCATGAGTTTTAAGATTTACTTTAGTTTCAGTGAAATATATTGAAAATGATTTATAATAAAATCATATAAATGTGTGTGTATAAAAAAGTAATATAATACAAATATTTAATTAACATATGCTTATTCAATTTTTAAAAAATATAATTAAAATAAATGTGTATGTTTATTTTTTAAGCTGTGATGCCCTTCAATATTTTATGGCATAAAAAATCATCCATTATCACATTTGTGATAAACTTTTTAGTAATATATTATAAACGGTCAATGTGATAAACTTTTGTGAGAAAAACATTTTTCATCTTGTTCAAGTGCAAGTGTCCTTACCATTGAAAGAGGTAAAGTTCTATAGAAGAGCACAACCTTGCAACAGTATGAGCTTAAGAAAAAAAAAATGCGTGTATTTATATATGTAGAAAATTTTTTAAAAAGATATTTGGGTGGATGGAGAAATCATGGTTTTAGATTATATTTATTTTATTTTATTTGTATTCACAATTAAAAAAACATCAAATAAATTGGAGTGGATGGAGCTTGATTGAAGTGAAGAGATATTGGGCAGAACTTGGCACTGTGAGGCTGTGAGCATCTCAATGCTGCTGGCCACATGTCATGACGAGAATTCCTAAATTAAATAAAAGGTCAGTGTTTTGGCCGAAAAATAAAAATAAAAATAATAAAAGGTCAGTGTTGTGAAAATAAAATTAATATTATAAGATAGAATGACAAAGAATTATAGAAAGAGAGAGAGAATTTGGAGAGAGATAAATATAAGAGAATATTTGTTATTCATTTCAAGGTATATCAATACACAGAGCATTCCTTTATTATAGAACAATCTTAAAACTAATTATGTTTAGTGTGAGATAATGGAACATATATAATACAAATATGAATATGATTATGAATGTAGGTGGGGAAATAAATTACAAGAATTATGGGAGTTATATATCCTTCGTAGAATTTGCAGCCACATAGAAAGATGGACATCCACACCTACTCCCCTCTTTTAAAAATCTGAGATATATTTTTTTTAAGTAAGTTATTAAAAAATATAAGATATTTTGAGTATTTTAACATGTAATTAATAATTTTTTTTTCAAAATACCATCATTTAGGGTTTAATTAATGAAAATTTTTAATTGAGACATTGTATTAAATATGAATAAACATAAAAAGAGTATGCAATTTAAAAAAATAACTTATTGGAATTGCAATTCAACTAAAAATGTCTTTTAATATTAAAACGAACATACTTTTTCAAGTTCTTATTATAAAACGTTTCCAACCATTTCATTAAAACTAATAAATAATAGTTAAATCATTAAATATCTTTTAAGATAATTTTTTTTAACTTTGCCTTTATTAAAAATCGAAAGATAGATATACATTATATGATGGGCCATAAAATTAAATTTACAATATGAATAAAATTAAAAATGATAATGAATAATCTTTCAAGACTCCAAGTGCCTCATATTAACGACAAAAAATTATTCTAAAAAATATCCAATTATAAGTGCGAGAAGGAGTATATAGTATCTATATTCATAACGTCCGGCATTATTAAGTGCAGGATAAATTCATAGCCATATAAATATGGAAAATCCTCGACGTTGAAAGAGAAAAAAATAGACATAGAATATTCAAAGGATGAAAAATCCACATCATACGTGGGCCCTAGCATTAATAAAGTCAGTTGTACGTACCGAGAACCAGGTCCACATTCCACAGGCTTTGTCTAATGTCTATTGCAAAACAACAAAAAATAACATTTGTTTTAATTTATTTCATAAAAAAATTACTTATTTTTTTAAAAATTTATTTTATAAGTTTTTATAACGTTTTTTTAAATTTTTAAAAATAATTAAATTTAAATAAATAAATTTTTGATTTATTTTTAAAAAATAATTTTAAATAACTTTTGAAAATAATTCAATACGATAAATGATGTAGAGTATTTTAAAGAAGTGAGATACATAAAATATCATTAAATTTTAATATATAATAATAAATTATTTTATAAAATAAAAAAAATATTATAAAATTTAAAAATGACTAATTAATATTTATTTTTTATTATTATAATCAAATATAAAATAATGTATGCTTTTTATAAAATCTGTACAAAAATATTTTTTTGTAAAATTTTTTAACTACTCAAAAATTACTTATTTTTTTAATTTTAAACAAAAGGTCCATTATTGAGTGCAGGATGAATTGATAGCTATATAAATATGAAAAATCCTCAGCCTTTATCTAATTTAAGAAGTTAAAAAAAAATGGAGGTAGACTATTCAAAGAATGAAAAGTCTACATCATACGTGGGCTCTAGAATTAATGCAGTAAGTTATACGTGTCGAGAACCAGGTCCACATTCCATGGGTTTTGTCTGATGTCTATTGCAAAACAACAATTTAGAGGGCTCCGATCAAACCTGTGAATAATAAGCAGCATGAAATTGAGTCGTTAATCTATATATATATATATATATATATATATAATGGAAATGGAACATCAAATCACCTTAAATTATTCAGTTAATACGTCCGCATATATCATTGCTTTCACATGTATCCCCAAAGGGTGGGAGACTGCAACTAAAAAATTTCATCTCAAGGACAACAATACAGATTTTATGAAATTTTTTATTATATATTAGTTATTTTTAAATATATTAAAAACACTCTCAAACTTATATAAATATTGGTTGGATTATATTAAAATTGTACATTTTAAAATCAAAATTAAGAGAATCATTGTATAATTAATGTTTATCTTAATTCTTAAATAGTTGTAGTTTGCATGCATTATAAAACTCAAATATCTCATCCTATAGACAAATAAAAACAAAGTTTCAATGGAAAAAAAAAAATAGAATCGAGACTTCTTGTTGGGTATGTACGACGGTCTACCAAACCTCAAAGAAAAGTGGATTCAATGAATGAAATTAATCCTCTATATAAATGAATTGAATAAATATCAAGCTCTTAATTTCTATCAGAGGCTTATCAGTTCCAAAATGTACAGGAGCCATGTCTGCTGCAGCATCTCATCATGACAACACAAGAAGATGTGCTAATTATACTCCTACCATTTGGGGAAACATGTTTCTTCAATATGCTTCAGAATCTATGGTATGCAATATATCTACGCACACCATTATATTTACATGCAATCTAGCTATTGATCGAATATCTAGCTGGTTTATTTTTTAGTTGAATTAAACATGTGTTAAAATTAAATTGCCTGTCCGTAGTTCAGTCATGAGTTAAACCAGATTGTGGTGGCATATGAAAATTTTTGTTTGTGATATCTCAGGAAGTTGATGACAAGGTGGAACATAGAGTGAATAAAGAGAAATAAAGATGTTCATATCTTCCAACCATCAGAATCGTCTGCAAATGCTAAATTTCATTGACTTGGTCCAACGTTTGGGAGTATCTTACCATTTCGAACACGAAATTGAAGAAGCATTGGCAAAGCTTCACAGCGTTTATGCCAGAAATAACGTCCTTATCCCGCATCAGGATGGGGATGATAATCTTCACTCTCTTGCTTTACTCTTTCGATTGCTGAGGCAACGTGGATATGCCATTTCATCATCTGGTATGTTATTCCAATTTAATTCGCTCGTCAATATTATTTTGCATTGTCTAATCATAAGAGTTGCTCTTTTCTCTTTTTAAGCACTTGCGCTATTTCGTGTGCATATGTGATGCAACACACACACACTCACTCACACTCACATAGCTCAACAGAAAGGAACTGGGAGATGAAACAAAAACAGAGAGTGAGAGAGTGGGGACGAGAACAGAGAGCGAGAGACGAAGAGAGATGGAATATAGAGAGAGGGAGAAATTAATGAAGAAGATGACTGGCAGAACATCAGTGGAGGAGGAAGGAGCCAGACGAAGAGGGAATGAGAGAGAGCTTAACATATCAATATCAAATTTTATTCCCTCCCACCCCCTTCCACGTGTGAGCCATATCATGCCGCGTCATTCACCATGTGAGCGTCCACATCACTTGCCATATATGCACCTTGTCATGCATGTTTTTATTTTATAAATATATGACAAGCCTAGAAGCAGAATCTTTAATCTTATGTTTCATCTTTCGTGCCTATTTTATCCATCCTTTCGTTCAAAAATATCAAATATTTTTAATTAAATCTCACCCTTCAATAAATAATTATCTATTTTTAAACTAACTTTATCTTTTTATATTCACCCTTATTAATATTCTATCATAAATAGAAATTCATTATCAATAAGGGCACTCTTTTTAAAAAAAGGCAATAATTATACATCAAAAAATTAAAAATACCTTATATTTTTGAACGGAGAGAGTATGTTATAGTGAATTTGATATCTTAAATTAATAAAAATTAAATATATATTATTAAACTATGCACTTTTTTATTTTTTATATTATTTCATTTTAAAAAAATTACTTTATATTATGACATATTTTGAATGATTTTAATTTATTTGAACTTAAAAAATAAAAAAAGTATTTTTAATAATTTAATAAATAATTTTATAATATTATTTAATTTAACATCATTTAAAATTAAATTATATTAAATTTTAATTATTTTTAATTAAGATAATTTATTTTTTATTTTTTATTTTTCAATTTAATTTGTTTAAAAAATTTTAAAATTTTTTATAAAATTATTTATATAATTTATAATTATGTTTACTTTTTAATTTTTTAAGAAAAACATTTTTAATGGCAACAATTTATTGTTACTAAAGAAAATTTTTGACAACAAATTTTTTTTTACTCAATAAGTGGCTAAAATGTTTTCCATAGAAAGAAAGAAAAAAATTCTCTAAAAAACCTATCAAAAATATAAGCTAAAGCAATATGCTTGCACATTATTCTTACAATCAATAAGACTATAGCTTAACGTTGTTTTTAAGGATCACTTAATTTTATATATTTTAAAACTAAACAAGTTATATGATTATATATATATATATATAATTACATAAACAAGTTTTCTCAATTGGAAAAATAAAATATAATACAATTTAATGCTATACTTACTTGTTTAACAAACTTTCTATAGATGTGAGTGAATGTTTGACAGATTAATATTAATATTATTATATAAATCATAATCATATATCATATAATAATATAATACCCTAACATAGGTTCTCTCTCTCTCTCTATATTTATATATATATAATTGTTAGCTTAGTAACACTATTTCATGCTTCCCATGTCTACTCCCTCTTTTTTTTAATTGCATTAATGTATCTTTTTATTGGAGATAATCTTGTTTAACACATGATCAAGAAATAAATTTGAGCAACTCTTAGAGTAAAGATTCAAATCTTAGTTCATCATATTGTAACACTAAACCCAACCATTATTTGGTGTCTACCCCTCTTATTTTACAATTATCTTTTACATTTTGGATCATATCATTCAATAATATATATAATATGATTATTGAATAAGTAATAATATATATAAATATATTTTTATAATTTTTCTCAAAAAAATTTGAGAGAAATTTGAAATTTTTTCACAATAAATTTTAAGATAAAGTTTCTCATAGAAAGATCTGAGAGAAATTTTAAACTTTCTCTCAAATTTTTTTTAGAAAAAAATTTAAACATTTCAAGAGACATTTTTCTCTAGACATTTACTAAGAGAAACATTTATCTCAACTTAATTTGTGAGAAATTCTCTTTGATTTGTTTGAGAGATATTTTCTCACAAAAAAAGCTGAAAGAATACTTCTCTTGACTTAATCCAAAAGAAAGTTTCCTCGAGTTTTTCTAAGAGAATATTTCTCTCAATATTATATGAGAGAATTTATTGAATTTCTCTTGAATTTTTTTTGTGAGAAAGCTTCTCTCGAACAAATACAAGAGAAACTTAATGAGTTTTTATTTTTATTTTTATTTGTTACCAATTTTTTATTTCTATCAAACATTTCTCACAGATTTTACTAAGAGAACCTTTTCCCACTATTAAGCAGGTTTTTTCTCTCCAATTTCTCTTATCCTTTTGTCATAATTTCTCTCTATTTAGGTTTCCATAAGAAATTTAATTTCTTAAGAGAGGCTTTTCAAGAGAACTTCTCTCCAATATATTTTTTTTGAGAGAAAATTTTGTGAAAAATTACTATTTTCTTGAAATGAATTAAGGTCTCCTCCTCATGAAGGAAACCTCCTATCCACTTGTTGATATCATGATAGGAAGAAAACATCCCACTTGTAGGCTACCTTCCCATTAAGGAAACTCATAAAAATATTTAAATAAGAAAAAAGTCTTTTTTTTCTAAAATAATATTTTTCAAATTTTTTAGCAATTATCCCTACGTTAAAGAACTCTCATCTGAAGAGGTAGAGTGTTGATAAACTTCCAACAAAGTAGGATCAAGTTGTTGGAATTCACCTTTTAAGATCCAAGTGGTGTCTTCATCTGAACAACCCTTTCAATGAACCAAGTAGCATGAAGGGATCCCTTAGGGGTAAGGACAAGTTAATCATCCATAATGGTCTTGATTTCTTCAATTGCTGGTGAGATAGACGATAACAGTAGGATTGGCACATGAGAAGTTTAAGCACATGAAGAATCATTATAAAGCAAAGGGGAAGGCTTACAAGTTCTTTGATAAGGCAAAAGATCCTCCACATTTAAAATTGAACTTATAGTCATGTCAAGAGGTAATTCTAAAAGATAAGCATTATGTCCTAATTTTTTAGATATGCAAAAAGGTCCAGAACCTTGAGTATGTAACTTTTTAAAAGCATGTTTAGGGTAACATTCTAGATAAATTTAATTGATAACATAATAACCTACATTAAAGTTTTGAGATTAGCGATGAGTATTAGCAAACAACTTATATTGGTCATTACTCATTGCTAATTTGTGCCTAATTTTAGCATATAATTTATGAAGGCGATTAGAAAAAGATTTTATAGATTTGAAAGTGCAAAATGTCAAAGAGATTGGCATAAGGTCAATAGGCTGTTTAGGATTGAATAATATGGAAGAGACTCATGCCTGGGGACTTATTCACTAAATTATTATATGTAAACTTAGTAGTAGTAGAACCAAATTCCAATTCTTCGACTTATCTTTGACTAAACTTTTAAGAAATTACCCATACTATAGTTAGTGACTTCAATTTGCCCATCTATGTAGGGGTGAAAAGTTTTCAAAGGGTTTTCCAAAAGTAGCTAACAAAACTTAACATCTCTATCAGATTTAATAGTAAAAGGTAACCTATGTAGATGCATAATCTCCTTAAAGAACAACTTGGCCAAATGAGAAGCATTTGTAGTCTTGCTAAAAGAAATAAAATGAACCACCTTAAAGAATTTGTCCATAACAGCCAATACATAATCATAACCTTTAGCTATTCGAGGCAATCCCAAGATAAACTCCACACTCAAGTCTTTTCAAGATATTTCAAGAATCGAAAAAGGAATGTACCATCTAATATTCTATCTCCTTGCTTTAGATGATTGACAAGGTCAAACACTATTTGAGCTAAATCACACTTAAGTGATGGTCAATAGAATCTGTCATCAACTAATGCCATAGTCTTATTAGAAAGTCTAGTAGTAGCGTCGAACTTTTTATTAAAAAAAGCTACAAGGTGACCTTTTGGCTCAAAACACTACTTATTCTTATCCTAAATGCATCAAAAGCAATCTCAAAACACTTTGTAAAATTTGGCAAAGATAGGATTGCAGCTTTAGAAAGCTTTTTCTTAATATTTTGAAAAGCTAATGATGCTGCAAAGATTCACTTGAACTTCTCTTGTTTCAAATAACAAATGATAGGAGCCATAAATGATACTAAAGTTTCTAATGAACCATCTGTAGAAAGAACTAAGGCCATGGAAACTTCATACTTTATGGAGAGATTATGGCTTAAGCTATTCTCACATGACTAAGACTTTCTCAGGGTCAGCTACTAAACCCCATTTAAAAACTATAAAGCTTAAGAAGATGACTTCATTATGAAGAAATGAGAACTTAGGCAAGTTGACATAAAATTTTTACTAATGCAAGGTGAGAAAAATTAACTCAAGATGGTCTACGAAGTGTTCTTCTTTAGATTTATTGAAGATTAATATAACACCAAGAATTTTCCCAAGTATGGGAAAAAAAGGTGAGTCATTGCTTTCATGAATGTGCTAGGTTTATAAAACAATCTGAACGGCATGACAAGCCATTCAAATAACCCATCTTACATCTTAAAAGTAGTCTTCTACTCATCTATAAGTCTAAGCCTGATCTGATGCTAACCAATAGATCCAGATACCAACTCAAGTATGCCATCAAGTTTAGGAATAAGAAACCTATACTTGATAGTAATCTTATTGATGGCTCTGCTGTTTATACACATTCTCTAAGAACTGTCTTTCTTTGAAGTCAAAAGAGAAGGTACTGCATAAGAGCTTATACTATTTTAGATATAACCCATTTTCAATAGTCTATTAACTTATCGGTTAAGCTCTTCCTTATCTTTAGGGTTCATCCTACAGTATAATAGGTTGGAGTGTTGTGAACACAGAATGAAATTAATTGTAATTGCATGTTAGGTATCTCTCATTTATGGTAGTTCAAATGGAACCTCATTCAGGGTGATATCCTTAAATTGCTTTAAGAGCTGTTGTACTTCTTCAAGAATTTCTAAAATAGTAGGAATTTGTTGTGATATCTTGGACACTGGAATAAGCACAATTTTACTATCTCTACTTTCACACAAAAATTGTTTTTTCTATCAGAAGATGCAATCTTTAGGTTTTATGCTTTTTGATGTGCTTGAGTATTTGCTACCATTGTTAGGCTTAACAAGACGTAACAAGATCATCTTGCCATTACTCTTGAAGGTTTTGGTATTCTTACGATCATTATTGATGACATTATGGTCATAAAGCCATGGTTGACCAAGCAAAATGTGAGCAACATCCATTAGGAGAACATTATAAAGAATCTCTTTTTTATAGTCACCTAATTGTAGAGGAACATGACATTGTTGGGTAATTGGTAAAGAAGTTTTATCGACCCATGTGACATGAAAAGGTTCTGTGTGATGTTCTCTCTTGAGGTCAAGTTAAGCTACTCCTTGACTAGAAATGACATTTCTAGAACTCCTACCATCAACTACTAATTTGTAAGCTTTGTCCCCGTACTTCATAAAAGTATTGAAAATACTTATTTGTTTCTATGAATCTCTAAGTAGAGGGACTGATAAAATGCATCGCATAACTCCAACTCAACATGTCTCACATTCATCTTTGTCAAGGATGATGTCCTCATCGACATCTGAAGGACACTCAAGTAGATCCATGACTACATTGGCACTAGCATTATTCTCCCTATTCTTACAATGTGAGTAAATAACTAAATCACGCTATGGGCACTTCGTAGTAATATAACCCTTTGAATGATAGTAGAAACACTCAACAAGAGAGTTACTAGGGTGGGAAACCTTACTAGGCTTAGAGATATTATTCTTGACCTAGTTGCTTAACCCAGTGCAAAGGATAGGTTAGGCCTAGATGTAGGTGCTCTAGAAGGTCTCTTAGTTAGGTTAAAACTTCGTGCCTGTTAAAACTTATTGCTCTACATGTCAATATTCTTGATAGAAGTTTAGCTTGGGCTTCTTCTGTATATAAGGTTTGGGTCCATTAATAAATATAGTAATTGTGTGCCATTTTTCTTCATCCATGTCATCTCTAATCATAAGGTCATCAAAATGAGATATATACTCGAAAGCAGTGGAGGGGGAAAGAGGCAGACGAAGAGGGAGTGAGAGAGAGCTTTCAGGGAATCCTAATATTCAAGTATTTGTTCATCCAAGTCTGCTTCAATATACAAGAGGCAACCTATTTATAAGCTTAATTAAGGTTACCTTCCCATTAAGGAAGCTTACAAAAATATTTAAGTAACAAAAGCCTATTTCTATCTAAAATATTATTTTCTAAATTTCCAATCAATGTGAAATAGATGTATTTGGGAGATTCAAGGATGACGAGGGAGAGTTTAACAATGAAGATGTTAGGAAGGACGTGAGAGGAATGTTGGCCTTATATGAAGCTGCACAATTAGGGGTTCACGGAGAGAACATACTTGATGAAGCTCTTCATTTCACTTACACTCGCCTTAAATCCTTGACCGATAACAGCCAACTGAGCCCTTGTCTCAATGCACAAGTCAGCCACTGCTTAAGTCAGCCTCTTCACAAGAGATTGGGTAGGATAGAAGCAAGGCATTACATGTCTTTAGTCTACCAGCAGCAAGATCCTTCCCAAAATTACTTAATGCTGCTCAACTTTGCAAAGTTAGATTTCAATATGCTGCAGAAACTGCATCAGAAAGAACTTGGCAATATCACCAAGTGAGAAGCGCTATAATCTTAAATAGTATATTAATGTCGACCCACAGGATAAATATAATTAACAGTAAAAGCTCTTTTTTATTTGAATTACACAGGTGGTGGAAAGAATCAGAGTTGACAAGAAAGGTGCCTTATGCTAGAGATAGGTTGGTGGAGTCCTTCTTTTGGCTATTAGCCATGTCCTATGAGCCTCAATTCAGCACTGCAAGAATGATAACCGGCAAAATGGTTGCTATTATCTGTCTTCTTGATGATACCTATGACGCCTATGGCACCCTTGAAGAACTCAAGCTCTTCACCGAGGCCATTCACAGGTTTAATGTTTAATCACAAATTATACGTAGCTGGGGCCATTATATTACCAATCCTGTCACTGAAATCACGAATTTTACGACTTAAATTAATTCCTCGTTTTATCTGATTATCCAGATGGGACGTAAGACCTATTAAATCTCTTCCAGAGTGCATGAAAGTGGTGTTTGAAGCAGTAGTGGAACTGTGCAATGAAATGGAGACGGTGACTGCAAAACAAGGAACGTCAAATCTTGTGATGCCGCATGTGAAACAAGCTGTAAAGGTGATGCTTTATAATATAACTTATAATTTCAAATGATACTTCATTCGAGTTTAGCTTTGCTACTTACATATATTCTGTTTGTAGTTTTTCAACTTGGCTAAGGCGTACTTGATGGAAGCAAGATGGTGCTATGAAGGCTACATTCCAAGATATGAGGACTACAAGGATAACGGAGTTGTGTCTTCTACTTACCCACTTCAGATAACTTCATTCCTGGTCCTTGGAAACCTTGCAACGAAAGAGGTTCTTGAATGGATTGCCACAGATCCGACAATTGTTAGGGCTAGCTCAATTATCGGCAGACTCATGGATGACATGGCCTCTCATAAGGTACAGCTTAAGACACTTTGCATGCACATGAATTCAACGTAACCCAAATCAATTTTGATGTTTCTAACGAAACAAGAAAACGAAACTGTTGGTTGTATATATCCTTACATTTTAGAGCATTATTAATTGGAAGAGACGATGCGAGAAGTTTTATGGTTTTGCATGGATATATAGAGTGTGTGTGTGTGGGTGTGTGTGTAGTTTGAGCAGGAGAGAGAGCACATTCCTTCAGGAGTGGAGTGCTGCATGAAGCAGTTTGGAGTTTCAGAAGAAGAGGCTTATAAAATTCTCAGCAATGATGTCAGAAATTGCTGGAAGGATATTAATGAAGAGTGTTTGAATAATCCACATGACGTCCCAAAATCTGTGCTTGATATTGCCGTCAATTTTGCGCGAGTGTCTGAGGTTGTCTATGAAAACCTGCTAGACAGATTCACCAATGGCGAGTCCCTCAAACATTATGTTGACCAACTCCTTCTGGATCCCATACCCATTGAACTGTAATGTAGCTTTATATATTTTAATTTGTTGTTGTCAAAGTTTGATGGCGATATGGATTGTGGAATATTCATAGCTACTTCCTAGGTTATCGAATGATGTTGTTATTTTGATTGTTATATTTTAAGACACCATGCATGCACATGAATAAAAGACTAAAAGTGATTACGTTGGTAGATTTCTTTTCTTATCTTCTTTGCTGTTGTTGGTGTTGATTTCCATAATTTCTTTTTTGGACCAACTCTGTCGTCCAAACTTCCAAAGCTGAACAATAAAAATGCGGACCATTTTGGCTAGGACTCTGTACCATTTATAAGCACGTGTCATTAGCAAAAAAAAAATTAAAATTGATGTGTGCAGTTTATAATAATAATGATTCAGAGCACACAAAAATGATTACGTATAAGAAGTTGCGTGCATAATTAAAAATATAGATAAAAAATGGAAGTATTTATCCTTTTATATGCCAGAATAAATTAAACTTTAAAAAATAGTGATATGAGAATAAAAATAAAAAATGCACAATAAAATAAAAGAAAGTATTTAGTCCTAGGGTCTTAACATGGCTTCAGGCTGGATTGAAGACTTGAACTGTGCAAAGTATATTTAGATAGTTAATGTTTTGCAATTATAAAAATTTTAATATTAAATTAGATCTTTCAAATTAAATCTAGACCAAATTAAAAATAGGATTAAATGACAAGAATACCCTGAAACTTCTTAGGAATATGCCTGACACTCTAAACTTTTTTGGAGCATTTTTGCCCCAAAAGTTTCAAAAAATAAAGTATTTTTGTCCCACCATTAAAAATTTCTAATGTTGACTATTAACTAAAATTTGATTAGGGTATTTTATGATTTTTTCCTCCTTCTTTTTTGCATTTTTTGATATTCATTTTTATTCATTGGAAGGAGAAAAGTTAAAGAAAGTGAAACTAAAGACTAAACCCAAAAGGAAGAAGGGAAAAAAATACAAAAATATATTTGGTAAAATTTCAGTTTAACAATCAACATTAGAGATTTTTAACGGTGGGAAGAAAAGTTTTTGAAACTTTTGATGCAAAAATATTTTAAAAAAAGTTTAGATTGTCAGATGCTTCTAGAAAAAAAAAATTTAAAGCATTTTTGCCCTTAAATCCTTGAAAATAAAATTAAAATTATTTTATAATTTTTTTAAATTTTTATTTTATTAAATATATAATAATACTTTAAATCAAGACCACTCAGATCAAAATCTGAATGGTCTAAATATTATCATAATGATGAGTACTAAAGATCATCCCAATAAAATAATGGTTCATTAATGAAAAAAAATAATTGAAGAACCATTGGCAAAGATTCACAACATCCTTATATCTAATAATACACGCAACTTCTTTTTTTTTTTTAACCTGAATATTACACGCATCTTTCAAAAACACACGCGCAAATATAAAGTAGAATGTTCAATGAATGAAATCCTCTTTATGAATAAATTAAATGCATATATCAATCAGGCGATCAATTTCTGGAGATAATTTTACTGAGAGCTCTCAAAATGAACTTATTTGCTATTAGGACCTAATGCATTGTAAAAATACATTGCAAGCCCAATATTCTTTCAACGCTATACATTTTTAGGTATTCATTGCCAAATTGTCGCTCCTATCTTTCTCTCTCTCTATTTTTTCAAAAAAGAAGTGTCATTGTCGTCGGCCACTAGGGTTCCAATGACCCTTATACCAATAAACTATATATATATATATATATATATTAACTTTAACTTCTAATCATTTTCAACAATTATTATAAATTTCAAAAGAGTTGTTGAAAATATTTGAACAATCACTTATCAATAGTTGAATATGACTTGTTAATATATAAAAAAATTATTTATTTTTTGTGTAATATTTTTGGATTATTAATGTCTAAATTAAAAAAAATCAATAACCTGTTATCAATATTTAAAAATAGTTTATATTTCGGGATTTGCCTTTGAGCAAATTCCAGACTTATCCTTAGTTGACTTATAAGCAAGCCTGCACATGTGTCCATGAGTAAGTCTTTGGATTTGCACAAGCTCAATATAGAGCAAATAGATACTTGCTCAATTATGCCCATGCGCAACATAAAATAGTCCAAGGTGAGTGGGATGAATCAAAGTGACTTGGGCTAGATATTTGTGGTTCATGGCAGTGAGGTTACTCTATCCCTTATAATACCCAGTTACATATTTAAGTTAGCAAACGATTTTAGTTGAAGCTCCATGGGAATCTCCTTAAGACATCCCTTTTAGAATGCCTATATATGTGGCACAATTCACAAGACTATTACATATATTACTTTGCATATCAAAATAACTAATTAAGTTTCACTATAAGATATCAGTTTTGAAATTATGAATAGAGGAAGTATAGAAAGGTTCGAGCAAATTTAATTAAGGATTTTGTGAAATTTATTAATGAGAAAAAAGCATGTCAAACAAATTCAATTTTTTTTATCTTGGATTATGTCAAGTTTCATTGTGTATATTTAAAAGGGATAATGACAACAAATTTTCAAAATGACTAATTTATTCAACCTCAGTCCCAAGCAATTTTATAATACTAAGTAAGTCCCTTAGTCTTTGAGTGACATTTTGTTATTATTCTAAATGATATATAGGGATATGCAACTTTGCATCCTAATTCATTATGATGAATTTATAATTTTTTAATTTTAACAAGTAATACAATTTGCAAGTTTGGCACCCAATTTTATAATTTCAATGTGATAAATTTGTAACTTGTTTTTTAAATTTTAAGAAGAAATATATGTGTTAATGTTTAAAGTGGAAAAGTATAACGAAGTTATTATTTTAATAGTTCTAGAGATTTGTAAGTTCAGCTCTTAAATTTACAATTTATTTTAAAATTTTAATCATATATTTAACTTGAGGATATTTTGGTCAATTTCTTTATTATAAGTTAGATTTGTCAAAAAAAAATGATGAGACTGTAATTGTATTATGAAATTGGTTAGGATCTAAGATTTTAAGTTGAATTAATTGATTTCTTTTGAACTTATTAGTATTTAAAAACGAGTATGTGTGATGTACCGACCAAATTGAATTGATCATCACGTTAGATTCACTATATATGCATAATTAGTAGGTTCATTACATAACAATGGTCGTTCAGCTGGACGCGTGTCGTTCTATATAAAAGCAAGTTGTTTGTTTCAGCTCCTCACCCTCGTCAGATGTGAGTGGATCGGACCATACAATTTCCTGCATTGACAACCATTTATATTATTTAAATTCAATTATTAGATTTCGGATCAATTTATATAATCATCTATCGTTGCTAGCAAATGCCAGTGTTTTGTTTTTGTTTCGTTTTTGGTTTTAGATCTTCCAAGTTTCCAATCACTGACGTCTTACCACTGTTTTGATTGGAGCAATACATATTTTGCAGTTGTAAAGTGCACATAAGAACTTTGGATTGAGTTTATTTGGAGCTGTTGGGTATTTCATCGGCCCATCCCAATGCGTGGCGGATATATCATGTTCATTTTCAGTATAAAAGTATCTAAGGTATGTATATTTGAATTAAAATGTCATTTTTCAATCAAAATATGATTCTAAAAAAAGTTTATTAAAAATGATTAAAATGAAAAAGACTTAAATGAGACCCGATGATAGAGTTGGTAAACGGGCGGGCCTAGCTCATATGGGCCCGGCCCTTATGGGCCTAGGTCCTAAACCCAATTTTATCCTAAAATTGAAGCCCGGCCCTTATTTATAGTGCTCAAGGCCGGGCTCGTAAGTCAGGATAAGAATAAAATAAAATAAAATAAAATTTAAAATTAAAATTTATTTAAAATATTTTAAAATTTAACATATATCAAACCAAAGTCTCACATAATCTAAAAAATGAACAAAAAATTTAAAAATCCAAATAAGATGAAGGCAAACATTATCATCAATCCTAATCAAGATCTCCCTCATTATCATCCATAAATAAAATATTAAAACCCTCAGATGTAGGTCCACTTGTGAAAGATGGAGACGGAGGCTCAATATTAATTATTTCTGCAACTTCTTCATCATCACCTATAATAATTATTAATTAAATTGTTTTATTATCAAATATATATATATATATATATATATCACAAGATAAAATATAAAAATTACTATAAAATGGCACAAAATAATTCAATCAATTGTTAGTACAAAATATAAATTAATGTTTGCGCATTATCTGAAAAGAGGTGAAAACAATACTTTGTGAATAGTAAAACGGGTTTCACGGACCGCCCAGGCTCGAGCCCGTTTTTCTAGGGTTTAAAAGGGTCGGGCTTCGAAATCCGGTTATCCTAAAAAATATTAAATTTTTAAATCCGAACTCTTATTAAAACGAGCTTAAACGAATAGTCCGTCAAATCCGATCCTTATTCTCGACTCTATTCTGTGACTGAAAAAGTATTTCCGACATGTTCGTGTGAAGTAGGGGGAAAAAGACAACATGGGTGCCTATGATGACGTGTGAGCTGTCAGCTATATTCCGTAGATCTCATATAAGTTTCCTTCTTTCGCTTGAGGTGTCACCGACAAGCTAGGTTCCGTACGCCGCTCACAGCCACAGATTCATCATAAGATGAGGATTAATCACTATAAGCTTATCAAGATTGTTTTATTAGAAAATCGAAGACCCCAAATTTTCCTATCCTCTCATCACTTCATGTCGTGTACGAACTTAACAGTTTTTTGTTTTTTTTTTAAGTCTAACTGTGTGTATTTATTTTTTAATCATTTTGAGAATAGGTCATATAATACATACATCGATCAGTTGGTTAGAGTTTTTATAATATATATACGTCATGTGTAAGTACACTCTTCCGCCGTGCCCCGACACATATATTCTCTAATTTTACTTATAAATCACTTCTAATTTATTTAATTAAAATTAAGTAAAACTTTAAAAGTTAAAAATCATTATTAACTCTGTCTAAAAAATAAATAAATTTTTAACATTGTTCTTATTAATATACTGCACATGCTTTAATATTGTATTTTTTTTCACTAATATTTAATAGAGATAAAAAAAAATTTGTCCTCTCTACCACACGCATTCACGTGCGCTCTGTGGCAGAACCAGCTTCAATGGCAAGGCGACCAAAAAATTTTAATAGAAAATAAATTATATATAATTATATAATATATGAAAAAAGTTAAAATTTGGTAAGGTAAAATTCTATCCTTCTTATCGTGTTTATAAATTATTTTTAAGAAGTTTTACTAAAACTTATGAAAATTTTAAAACTCATTAATTAATCATATATAAAAATAAAAAAAATTAATCTTTTAATTCTTCAACTTTTAACTTACTTGCAACTCAGTTCTTCAACTATAACTCATTGCGACTCAGTCCCTCAACTATAACTCGCCTATGATTCAGTCTCTCAACTTTTGACTTATTTTTAATCTAATCTCTCAACTTTTGTTAGCTCTATATTTTTATGTTAATTTAGATCCCACATCAAAGAGTAAGAGGACGATATTTTAGAGCAAAATATGAACATTTCTTTCATTTCTTTTATTTGATAAGGAAATTTTAAAAAAATAAAAATAAGGACTGAGTTATAAGTGAGATAAAAGTTGAGGGATTAAATCTTAGCGAATTATAGTTGAGGAATTGAGTTATATGTGAGTTAAAAGTTGAATGATTAAAAAATTAATTTTTTCTATAAAAATTTAATAAATTTTAACTTTGTCCTTGTTAAATAAATAATGTATTTTATAGGGATAAAAGGATAAATTTATGATAAAATGTTGATGGCATGTCTATAAATATATTTTCTTTGGTCCTTCATACAAGTCATTTCTAACATTTTTATCGAAAATCAAGGTAAACTTTAAACTTCATTAACTCTATTTAAAAATTTAACTAGTTTTCAATTTGAGCCCTATTAACTATGCATATTTTAAAATAAAATACCCTAACATTTAATAATTTTTTCAATATTTAACAAAAGTGAAAGGGTAAAGATAGATGTGATAATCATCTATGTGCCTTATAAATATGATCAAAATAAATACTTTCTTCTTACCTTATCAATAAGATTAGGGAGTAAATGAAAAATCTTTCTCTTTTTACCTTATACGTAGAATCAAAGGGGGTGTGTGTGTATTAATCATAAAAAATATAATATAATAGGCAACACTCTTATTAAAAAAAGTTGTAGTTTCCAAACCCGATTCCAAAGCTATATATGTGCATAATTTATCACCTTTATAGTGCCGCATCAACAATCACATGCAAGACTCCATAATTATATAATATTATATATATATATATATATATATATTTGTAAATAGGAAACTCTTTAGAATCTATTTGGCTCAAGGGGAGGGGAGAAAAGAGAAAGGGAAGGAGAGGAGGGGGTGGGGAAAAGGGAGGGGAGGGGAGGGGCTCCCCTCCACCTAACTAAAAGGGAGAAGGAGAGGGAAGGGGGGCCTCCAAATATGACATGGTTTCGCCCCTGCGTGCAATCAAACGAATAAGAGTTGGAGAAATGCCCTCAAAATCTCGTCTAACACAATTAAATATTATAAAATCAAATAATAATTTTATAAAAAAGAATAAGATTATTTTATATATTATATAAAAACAAATGTTAACACAGAGATTGACCAACAAAACAATTGGAAATTCCACGATATACACAATGCACATGGTTAAAAGAACAGAACAAAACCCCAAAACAAATGAATGGAGGAAGAGTAGGGATATATTACATACTTAATAGATATATAATGGAAGTGGAACTCCTCACATCAACTCAAACCTCCTCACACTTGAACAACTTAATACAAAAATAAAAACCCACGTATTCAATAATGAAGAGATGAGAACCATGAAAACGACGGACATGGCTAACGATCATCAACCTATGGCATTTCGACAATGGAGAACAGAGGGGAATGTCTAAAAACAGTAAGTCATGGTGATCAGGAGAGTTTCGAGTGAAAGGGAAGTGATTTTCTTGGAGGAAGAGGACGTTTATGAAAATTCAAAGATGTTATAGATTCTGATTCTAGAAATAGCTGAAAAAAATTTTAAAAATATCTATATAGTAATTATTTCAAAATAATCATTATATAGTCTCTATAATATACAACAATTATTCTTAAATAGCCAAGTCCATTATATAGTCTATAGAGTTAAAAAATAAAAAATAATTAATCTATATAAAGATTATTTAAAATAATTTCTATAAAATTGTAAAAACTATTTAGCAGTTGTTCTTCAAACAACCATTGTATATATTTTAAGGAAAAAAATTTTAAAAAAATAAAAATTATATAATAATTTTTTTGGTAACTGCTATATAGATATAAAGATCATATAAGGTTATGTAATGTAATCGTTATATAGTTTCTTAACTCTAATTTCGCCTCAATTATATAACAATTTTTTTAATGATCTTTACATACAAAGTGTATAACTGTATGTGCTATTTTTTTAATAGTATCCCTAAGCATGCATATTAAAAAAAGCACTATGCCTCGATTATTGGGTTGAACAATAATGGACACGAGAATCAAGATTCTTGATTCCAATATTGTGGATGAAAATAAGATGCTAATGTGCGCTTCCTTCACTCCTTGATATAAGACAAAATTTAAAAGTTTTTTTTTTTGTTCTTAACATAATGTAAAGTTGTTAGAATAATTGATTTTATTTTTCAAATTTACCATTTTTATTTATTAATTGTTCTTAATTTTCTTCTTTTGTTGTTTGTAAGTTTTTGTTTATTTTTATCTCCTATAAAAAAATCCAAGATAAACTTTTTTATTGTTAAAAATAAAAAATTTTGGATAAATATTTTTAAAGATACCGAAGAGGCCGGCAAGGGAGAGAACTCATAGTGAAAACTTACGCCTGGTTAGATTTTGTTTTAAAAAACTGTTTTTTATTTTTTAAAATAAAAAATTTGGTTAAATATTTTTAAAGCTGTTCTTTTTTTTAAATGAAATTATTTTAGAGTTGTTGTTATTTTTTTTAAAGTACACTATATTTTATTATTGGAAATTATTCTTTGTTATGGTCCATCATATCATAAGCCACCATCAATAATCATTATCAGCTAATTTTTTAATAATGAAATTATTTTTAAATTAACATTATTAAATAGATTTTTTTTGGTTTTATTATGAAAAATGATGATGAAAATTGTATTAAAACATAGAATTTTAAAAAAGCCAAACACAAGATCCAACAAGCCTTTAATTACACAATTTTTTAATAGTGAGAATTGCCTAAGGTTCCTATATCACAGAAATTCGCACCTAATATTTAATATATTCTAAATTGATTCTATAGACCCAAAGGCCTTATATGTTGATATTTTTTTAGTGAATAGATTCATTTGTTCCTCATTTAAAATGTACAAATTTCCTAAATATATGTATAACAAAATGTTTATTTATTATATGTAATTCATGTGGTTTAAATGAATAATAATGTATAAAATTTTTAGGTGTATGAAAAGTAAAAAAATGAATTTCCTAGATGTGTATGGAAAAAGTCTATTAAAAATGATTAGAATGAAAAAGACTTGAATAAGAGTCAGTCGCTGAAAATGTATTTCCTAGAAGAAAAGGGTCCTCATCATCAGGTGTGAGCTATCATATCAGCTATGTTTCATAGATCTCATATAACTTTAATTATCTCCACTGAGTTATCAACGATAAGCCAAGTTTCGTCCCTGACAGCCACAGATTCATCATAATGCGAGGATTAATCACTGTAAGCTTATCATGATTGTTTTATTAGAAAAGTGAAGATCACAAATGTTCCTAACCTCTCGTCACTTCATGCCGTGTTCGAACTTAACACTGTTTTTTTGTTTATTTTACGTTTTAAGTCTAACTTTGTGTATTTATATTTTAAGCAATTTGAGAATAGGTCATATAATACATGCATCGATCAGTTGGTAAGACTTTTTATAATATACGTACATCATGTGTGTGTACACTGTTGCGCCCCTGCCCACACACTTACATCTATCCAATTACATTTATAAATCACTTTTAATGTGTTTAATTGAAGGTAAAGAACGCTTTAAAAGTTAAAAGTAAACATTCGCTTTGTCTAAAATATAAATAAATTTTCAACCTTGCCTCTGTTAATATACATGCTTTAATATTATATTTTTTTTATCAATATTTAAAGGATGATAAAAATTTATGATAAAAATTTAATGATGTGGCTTATGAATAAGATGGTATTTCTCACACACATGTATTCCCTCTGGATCGTAATATAAATAATTGTTAACTAACTTATTTTTCTAAAAAAAATTAGTTAATATTTTAGTTTCTTAAAAATATTCACATATTTTTATTTATACCATTGAGTGGAATATTTATAAACTACCTTTATTAATTACATTAATTTCATTAAAATAAGGGTATAAATGTCAAACAAGTATAAAATTTATCTAATATTTTATATTTTGGATCAATGAGTGCTTTTAAAAAATAACTTATATTATGATTTGAAGAGAGTATGGCTTAACCACACACAATAGTCACTCCTACATATACATTAGGATGATAGCACACACAACCATGTCAAGTGGTGACACGGTTATTATGTTAGTAATACGAATAAATTTTTGTACAAAAGAATATTTAATATGTGTAGGAGATAATTTCTTTGTTGTCGTCGTTGTCGTCGTCGTCTTTTTTTTTTTGAAAACACACGCAGCGATTAATACGTATGACTATAGGGGATCATACTACTACGCTTTTAGATATGAAAGAAACTACGATATAATTTTTTTTTATTAGCACAATTACAAGCTTTGATAAACAATTATCACATTTTTCTTAAATTGTTCCTCTTGAAGTTAATGTTTATTTTCATTGGGAAAATTTATTTAATTAATTACATGGATAATTTAGTTTAGTTTTTAAATTTTTAGACATAATTATTATAATTAACTAACTTTTTAAAACTATGTGAGCTAGTTATTTTCTCTTATTCCCTCCAGATCACAACATAATCTATCTTTTAAAAGACTTGTTTGGTCCAAAATATAAGATATTGGTTAATTTTTATAATTTTTTTTTAACTATACCCCTATTTTATTTATTACTCTTTTTTTAAAAAAATATTGCATTGAAATTTTAATTGAGCAAGACTTATATACTTATTCTTATACACTTAATATACTTTCATCCAATCAAATCAAAATTTATAAATTTTAATATGTTAATAATATTAATAACAAGAATTTATTATATAATAAATAATCTATAATAAATACATATGTCTTGATTTAATTGAAAACAAACACCTTAAGTATGTAAGACTATGTGTATAAGTTTTTCTCATTTTAATTATTATTATTAAAGTACTTATAAAAGATATTTAATGAGGATAAAATTGAATAGATATAATTTTTTTAAAAGAATTAAAATTTTAACTAATTTTTTTTCAAAATTAAAAATTAATTATTAATATTTTATATTTTAACATGGAGGGAGTACATTCTTTAGATCTGGAGGGAGAGCCACGGACGAGATTGCATGGACGGGCTGATGATGGTGGAATTCTTTCTCCTGAAAAAGACAACAAATCGAGGAAGATTTAACCGTAGTGCCGTTGCCAGCCACACGCAAAAGGAAAAGCGAAAATTACACTACTGGCCTTAAAGAGTAAAAAATTACACGAAAGGCCCCATAGATTCTGTTATTACATTGCAGGCCCAAGGGCCATTGCTGCAATTTTTTTTGGGAAGCGAAAATATAATTTTGCCCTTATATGATTCAAAAACTCAGATCATGCAAAACACAATATCCATCAATCTACAGTACAATGTCCATCGATTCACAACATAATATCCATATGTGTCTAATTGATCAATAAATTTAATAAAATGTATAAGTGATGCACATAATATACACAATGTCCATGTATGGATAACAAAATATTCATACATTTTCAACTAAATGTTCATGCGCGAACATACATGGACATTATGTTAAAAATTTATGAATATTGTATTGTATATTCATGAATATTGTGTTGTACATGTAAATAAATATGGTCAATATTGTGTCGTACACTTGTGGACATAGTGTTGTACATAGCTTGAGTTTTTAAATCACATAACGATAAAATTACACTTTTGCTCCCAAGAAAATTTGTAATAAGAATTCTTGAGCCTGCAGTGTAGTATCAAAATATATTGGATTTAAAGTAAAATTTTTTGCTACTTTAGGGCATATAGTGCTATTCTCCTAAAGGAGAAAGAACCAACACCTCTTCATTGCTCTTTGTCTTGAATTATAAAAAAAATTATTATCTCAAATATAAAATAATTTAAATAAAAAATTTATTAATAATATTTTTTAATATTATCTTTTGAGTAGAAAGATAATTAAAATAATTTTATAACGTAATAATTAAGTGTGTATGTACACTTTTAAAAGTTTATAATTTTATTTTAAAGAAGTAAATTTGTAAGTATTGTTATTATATTTTATTGATATATGTAATTTTGTCTCGAATTGTTATATAATTTAGAATAGAGGTAGTATTTTTTTTTTAAAAATACTAAAAATTAGACTGATTATTAAACTAGTTAAGTCATTGGTTTAAAAATTAATGTTTAAAACTGTAATTGAATCGTAATCAAATCAACAATAAATAAAGCATGCATTTTATTAAACTGGTTAAAATATTGATTCAACAATTCTAAATTTTTCCCCCCTCAAACACCACGCATATTTAAAAACGCTATTTCCCTGAACACACATTTGTGTACCGTTGATGTTTCATTGTTTTGTAACAAAATATTTAATTTTTAATTAGTAAATCATATCAACACTAACACATGTCTTCCTGAACACCATGTTTGAAATGGATTAAAATTCATATAATTTATTCTGAAATAATATTCTTTTCCTTCCATTTTATAAGATATTATTCAAAATGATATGGTATCACAAAATGTTTCAAAAAAAATATTTCATCAATAATAATTATTTTAATATTGCCTCTCATTATTTTATTACTTAAATAAATTTTATTTCCTCTTCCTCTCATTAATGGGAAGTATTTTCAAAAATTTATAAAAAATTATAAATTATATTTAATAAATTTAATTGATATATATAATTTTATAAAATATTTTATAAATTGAGAAGAAGAGAGCCAGTGGTGCTTTTTATTCAGGTGTGGTAAGATTATGGAACAAGAGCAAAAAGCAATAATATTCTTGTTACGATACTCAACGATAATTGGCACAGCTCATTGTAGGAGGGTTATATATGAATCTCACATAATATATTTAAATATCATAAGATGATAACTTAACAAAAAAGAATTGAAATTGTTAATGAAAGCATGTTTTGTTGGCCTCAAAGTACGTTTAAAAATATAAAATATTTTTAATTAATTTTATTTTTTAATAAAACAGTTACTTACTTTTAAACTAATCTTATCTTTTTATATTTATTATTAATAGAGATTTTTTTTAAAAAATAATGATTATATTTACAAAAATTAAAATATTTTATATTTTTTAAATATTTAATTTTTTAAAAAATATTTTATATTTTTAAACAGGGGGCAATTTTTAATTTTTTGGCTGGATATCGGGGACAGATTCTGATTGTTACTTGTCAACCACCCAGTGCGGCACATCACACTTGTCATGACATGAATCGCTAAACTAAACAACAGCTTAGTCTTTATTGAGTGTACTGATAAATTCGTAGCCGCAAAAATACAAAACATTAGACATCCCATGGCCTATTTTAAGAACGTGATAAACAGGCGGCAAAGGAGGAAGGGCCCCCGCGCATGGTCGGTCACACACACACACACACACAATTATTTAAAAAGACTAATATAATGTTATTTATCTACCTTCATATTATTTTTTTTATTATAGAAGTAAATATTAAAATTTTGTAATCAAGTAATTTTAATATTTTACTTTTATCAGTAAATAATATAGTTAATTTATTTAATTTATTTTACAACATGTTTGATTTTAAATAAAATCTAAGAAATTTTAATTTTGAATTTTTTAAAAATAAAGTTAAACAAGAAAAGTAATGATTGATCGTATAGGCCATAAGCAAACTTGTTTTAGGCCTGAGGCACTAGCCTTAACGGCCTAACATTATACCGAGCCATGCCTTTATTGTTAAAATGTAAAATTCGTATAATCTAAAAAAAAATTAAATATAATAAATATATTTAAAATTAAAAAAATTAGATTAAATTACTTTTATAACTTATAAAACAAATTTCTTTCCTGAAAATAAATTTTGATTTTAAAAAGGGCATTTTGAAAAAAATATAATAAATATTATTTCATGAATTTTATAATTTTATTACAACAAATAATAAATTATATGACAGTTTTTTCTTCTACATTAAAAGACGGAGAGAGTATATATATGTGTGTGTGTATAGAGTAAGGCAATGGATAGGCTTCGAACTGGGTAATGGTTTCGCATGTGAAGTCTCAATAATTCAGTGTACATCTCAGCATATACCATGTTATATATCTCCATGTTTACTCTATTGAGGTAGTTTAAAAAAGAAAGAGGTTTATGTTTTCTTTGTATAATAAACCTTAATTATTTTCATTTATATGAACTCCTCATCAAGGAGAAGAAAGTGTTACTTAGTACCTATTTTTATATATTAGGCTATTTGTTTTACTAAACTGTTATAATAATATTTATATTAGGAAGTTTGTAAGTGTGATCATAAAATTCAATAGTTGCATGCATATAAACTTTCTTTATTTGTATATGAAATCCAGTTTAAGTATATATAATCAATTATATATAATTTTTAGATCTTATATCTTATACAGTGACTTTTTTTTTTTTGAAAAATTTGCGTTGACATGTATAGGATCATTTCGAGCAGCTAAACTTTTTTTTTTATGTTGTTTATAATTTATTAGAACATTTTAAACAATTTGTTGCCCAATTACAGTTTCTGACTGTGAGTAAAAGTTAAAAAATATAATTACTTTCATGAAAAATTTGTCTCCCCTCCCTTTCTTTATTTTCTGCTGGGTGGCTCCATATCTCTTTCGGGCCCATGAAAAGATCAAAGCAGTAAATAATAAATGGTTGTAAAAATCAAAATAGACCGATCAGTGTGGTCCTAATAATATCCATAAACGTGGCCGAATGAGTTTGGGTCCTCATCGCATACTGCTCATATATAATAATACTTTAAATATGAATCATCCAGATTTAATAATCCAAATTTAAAACATTATTATATATTATATTTATTAAAATAAAAATATATAAACATTATAAAATAATTTTAATATTTTTTTATTTTTAATATAGTCTAGATTCAATTTAGAATGTCTAATTTAATATAAAATTTGTATAATTGATATACATTGACTATTAAGATGTACTTTGTAATTTTTTATAATTGTATAATTGATATACAATAACATCAAATTAAATTTGGACTGTGCATAATACATCTGGATAATGAATATATAATAACTATAAAAAATTTAATATTAAATTAGACCATCTAAATTAAATTTAGATTATATTAAAAATAAAAATTTTATTAAAATTATTTTATAATTTTTTATTTTAATAAATATAAAAATAAAAAAATATAATAATCCTTTAAATTTGGATCACCCAGATCAAAATCTAGATGTTCCAGATTTTCTTATGGTGATAAGCACTCAAATCGGATCCGGCATGTTTGGTTCTAATTGAAATGAAGAGATCACTGAACCATTGTGTAATCTATAGGGTTAAAAAATTTAAAAATAATAAGTCTATATAATGATTATTCAAAGTAATTGCTATAAAATTGTGGAAACTATTTAGCAGTTTTTTTTTAAATAATTGCTATATAGATTCTAGGAAACGAATTAAAAAAATTAAAGATTATATAACAGCTTTTTTTGATAACCGCTATTTAGATAAAGAGACCATATAACATTTATTTAATATAGGATAAATGTGTAAATTTAATTATTAATTATTTTTTAAAAACTATTAGATAATTTATATTGTGATATAATGCAAAATAAATTCACAACTATTAAAAATGGAGCACCCACCGTAATAATTTCAAGCTAACAGACGTTTTGTCAATGTGGGACTCACTCGGAATGTGTAGGTGGCTGTACCACAGACCCCTCGCGTGGACCACTTGAACAGTTGACTGTTCAACCTCGGATCCTTGCATGGCATATGGTCCGCGGCGTTGGCAGGAGAAGCCTCAATGGTTTGCTGTTACCCAGCCATAAAGAAGAGGATGAAGAAGAGGAACACGAGGCCGAAGAAGAACTCCGAGACGAGGTCCGAGAGCCGTCATTGGTGTGCATTACGCTTGGAAGTTGGTCTAAAATCTAAACTGTAGGAACTGCTGGGTATGTCTTCAGACTGGGAGCCACTGTAGGAGAACGGTGGCGAAGGATGGCTCATGGTGGTTGTTGTGGTTGCTAGTGGTGGTGGTTGCGGTGGTGAGGTTTTGTATTGGATCTAAACGATGGCTCTCGAAGATATATACGGAGACTATAATGCTGAAACAAATGCTGATGAGGATGGAGACACAAGACAAGGAGAATCATAAGGCGTTGATTCTATCAAGTTCTGGAGGTTCGGAGAAGGTAAATGCGAACCACAAGTGCTTTTGCTTGACGAAATCTTCATAGTGAGTTTACTGGCACTGCACATTTCTTCATGGTCTCTTTCTCCTTCCTCGTCTATGAAAGGAAGCTGAAGAAGCATAACAATGGCGGTGACCTTGTTGTGAGTGACCGAAATGAATCTCTCTCAAGCAACTTACTACCTTCTCTGCCTTGAAAACATTGCTGGCAGTTTATTAGTTATCATTGTGGCAGCATTAAAATTCCTAGAAAGAAAGAACGCAACAATAATGAATATTACAAGAGAGCTCGTTTCTTCGCTTAGGCTCTATCACAAGGAAGCAGTAAACGCCATTATATATGGAGCCAACACTTCTGATGAACACAGAAATTAACGTTTGTTAGTTTGAAACTAAGGCTATATTAGGTATTCCGTGTTTAATAATTCAAGATTTATTTCGCATTACTTTAAAATATAGGCTATTCAATGGTCCTCCAAAAATAGTTGATGGTTAAATTTACACTTTTACTTTTTAGTATACTCCTCTGATCCTATATATTTATAAAATAGAGAGAGAAGAAAAAATTTAATTCAATTTATAAAACACTTGTCAATTTTCAAGGCTCTTTATTATGTTTTTGTCTTTCTTAAACGCTTTGAATAAACATACCAGTAATAAAATTTAAAAATATTTATTAAGGATAAAGAAAAAAACTTATTAAATTTTAAAGGTTTGAGATTTTTTAATTTTAATTAAATATATTAAAAGTAATTTATAAATAAAAATATACAGAGTAACAGTTATATAATTTCTTAACTTCAATTTCGATGCAGATCAGTACATGTCATGACAAGAATAACAATAATAAACTTTTATCTCACTATGTGGATGTCATGACAAGAATTGTTCAGTTAAATTAAAGGTCAGATTTTATTGAGTGTATTGATGATAAATTCTTAGCCGCAAAAATGTAAAAGATCAGATCCTTGGCCTCAGCCTATTTTGAGAACGTGATCATAAACATGGTAGTCAAATTGCTTTGACTTTTTGGACACCTGAAAAAGATCTAACCAATATAATAAATGGCTGTGCGAATTTAGACCAATCATCCGTTTGATCTTAAAAGTTAAAATCATAAATGTGGCTAGTCTGGCTCTACTCGAACCCAACAGAAGGTAGGGGACCAAGGATTATTGGATTGAAGGATAATGGATACAAGATTCTTGATAGCCATTTTTTGGATAAAAATAAGGTATTAATATGTACCTCCTCCGACCCAATAACTTTTAAAATTTTTTTTGTTATTATTATAAGACCAATTTGTTAGAGTAATTGATTTTATTTTTTAATTTTTCCTTATTTATTATGGTTTGAATTTCAAGATAACAATTTATTATGGGTATTAATTATAAAGAAGGGTAGAACTAAAAACTAAAAAGTTACATTTTTTACAATTTTAAAAATGTTGGGCTTATATTAAAGACTAGAGGGAGTAGTTGAGTCTTGAGGATATACGGACTAGTTAAAATAATTGGTTTGAGAGTAAATATAAATTATCATTTCAAATTAATCATTTTTAAATTTAATTTAGTAATGGTGTCATGTTTTTTACATAGTTATTTGATTGGGTTAGTTTTGATCATAATCAGGCTCAATAGGGGATAACTATCTCAAAAATATGAACCAAAATCTCATGCTTAAATGATAATATCCCTCCTTGATTAATACCAAACGCTTGTTGGTGTAATGATGTCATGTTAATTATTGCAATTCTCACAATAGTGTTCAACTATTATAAAAGATTTCTATAAATACCAACACAATCCAAAGTTGTTCTCCCATGAAAAAGAGGGATAGAGAATGGCTTCTTTTGCTGCTTCGACATTAGTAATTGCTGTTCCTTATTCAAAAAAACATGCCAATGAGTCCCACATCAAAAGGAACCGCGCAGATTTTCACCCTTCTATTTGGACCGATCATTTCCTTCAATTAGCCTCTCACTCTTCTGTACTCTTCTATCATCATATATCTTCCTGCTTTAATTATTCTTCCTTCTTCTGCTTTCTTCTGTTCATGCTTTCTTCCTTTTTTAGCATACTGTCATTACCTATATCTCAGAAGTTATGTACTTAAAGCCAAGTTATTTGAATTCGATCATGATTATTATATCACAGTTTCTAGCTTCACCCAATGTATTATATGTTCAGTATAGTGAACGTTTGAGCTTTTCCCATTTTAGCTCAGTGTTTTTTTATGAAGTATTCTTGAAAGTTCTTATCCGTCAATTTTTTTTACATCATATTTGATTTTTTTTTTTTTTTTTGACCCTAACATACTGATCCGTGTATATAGGAAGCTGATGGTGAAACGGTGCAGCACATTGAAGCACTGAAAGAGGAAGTGAGGAAGATGCTTGTTCCCACCAATGAAAAGCCCTCCATTTCTAAAGTTGAATTGATTGATTCAATTCAACGCTTGGGTTTGGGACATCATTTTGAAAGTGAAATTGAACAAGTGTTGCAACAAACTCACCAGCACTACGTTCAAAATGGTCAACTCACTCTTGATGCAGACCTACGCCTCCTTGCTTTGCTTTTCAGATTATTGAGACAAGATGGATATCTCGTTTCACCTGGTATATACATATATTCTGCCCTAACCTTATAATCAGTAAAAGTACACTAAATTCTGATCCATTTGTGAATATATGTCTGTAAACCAGATGTGTTTAACAAGTTTAAAGATGAACAAGGAAACTTTAGTGAGAGAATTAGGAACGATGTGGAAGGAATGCTGAATTTGTACGAAGCTGCTCATCTGAGTATTCACGGAGAAGACATCTTAGACGAAGCAGTCACTTTCACTAGCACTCAGCTTCAGGCTATCAGCAACACTATTGAACCCAACACTTTTGTTGGTGAACAAGTCCGTAATAGCTTAAGGCAATCTCTCCACAGGGGATTGCCAAGGTTAGAGGCTCGAAAATATATTTCTATATACCACTTGGATCCTTCTTACAATGAAGTCTTGCTAACCTTAGCAAAATTAGATTTCAACGCCCTTCAAAAGTCACATCAGATGGAAGTTGCAGACATTTGCAAGTAAGTCCTTGAACGTAGAATTATTTAAATAAATCATAACTTTTGTAATAACAGCAAATCTAAATTGTTTAGGCTAACTTATCTTTTAATTATAGTATATATATATATATATATATATAGCAAATGGATTATAATTTGGTGAGGTTAATTAGGTGGTGGAACAGCTTGGATGTGCCGAGAAGTCTGTCATATGCGAGGGATAGGATTGTGGAAAGTTGCTTTTGGATTCTTGGAGTTTATTGCGAGCCTCAATACTCTCTAGGCAGATTCTTTCTCACCAAAGTGATGGCCGTTTTATCTCTCATTGATGATACTTATGATGCTTATGGAACTATCGATGAGTTAACCATCTTCACTGACGCACTTGAGAGGTTTAATTTGTATAATTAATACACTCAAAACCAAGGCTCTGTTTTTTATGTTTTTATTTTTTACCCTTCTTGTTGTTCTAGTCTATTGCTGCTTTTTAATTTGGAGCATTATAAGTACTAATCATCGATTTTATAAGGTTGGATATTTGCTGCCTCCATGATCTCCCAGAATACATGAAGCTAATTTACAAGGCACTGTTGAATGTTTATGATGAAATGGATCAACACATGAGGAAGGAAGGCAGAGAATACAGTCTTAATTATGCAAAATCTGAAGTATGATTATTTAAAGATTTAACTTTCACTCACACACACACACACACACACACACACTTTTTCTATGTTGAAAATCCTATCTGTGATTCATATTTCTTCTAAATGTCTGTTCTGCATTGATGGCAGCTGAAGAAGGTGGTGCGAGCCTTCATGAGAGAGGCCGAATGGTTCAATGGAAACTATGTACCAACAACACAGGAGTATCTCGACACTGCAACAAGATCTTGTTCTTTTCAAATGCTCTCAACCATATCTTTCTTTGGGCTGGGACATATTGCCACTGAGGACATATTCAAATGGGTTACAAGTGGCCCAAAACTCGTAAAAGCTTGTTCACTCATTTGCAGGGCCATGGATGACATTGTCTCTAGCGAGGTACGTACATTAAAAAATCTGATCTCACTGGTTCTCTCCATGTCAGACATGATGATGATGAGATATCATTAACCTTTTCTATGTACGTACACTTACAGTTTGAGCAAAAACGAGGGCACGTCGCCTCGGCCCTGGATTGCTACATGAAAGAACATGGAGTGTCAAGAGAAGAAGCCATTGATGAGTTCCGTAAGGTTACAAATAATGCGTGGAAGGATATGAATGAAGCATTCCTGAGACCTTTGGAAGTGGCGAGGCCTTGTATGATGCCAGTTCTGAATCTCGCTCGTGTGATGGACGTGCTTTACAAAGAAGAAGATAATTACACTCATGCTCAAGGAATCATGAAAGATTTCATTACAGCTTTACTGGTGGATCCTGTGCCAACATGAGCAATTATATATAACCCAATTTAGAAGGATGATGAATAAAATTTGTAATATATATGCATGGTTTGTTTGTGTAAATCGAGATCCTGCTATGCCAACATGTATAAGACCTTGCCGAAAATAACAAAGTTCATGGGTTCTATCAGATGCTAATGAGCAAGTGCTTGTGATAGAAAAGAACGTCATCTTTGATTACTAAAGGAAAAAGAATGAAGCCTCATTTTCAATCAAAATTGAAGGTCCTTCTTTTATTCCATAATGCACCTAATATTAAATTAAAAGACCCTTACTCTAATGTTAAGATTATTATTTATGACTATGTCTTTAGGGCGATATATAATTATATATATAGATAGCTCCAAAGTTGTAAAAGGCATAATAGGAATTTATTAGGATTAATAGGATAGTGTAAGGAAGCTTGCAATGAAGTTGGGGTGGTGGAACGGGGATATGATAAATGCTCAAGGTTATTAGCTTAGGCATTTGGTGTTTTTGGGATGGTGGCACTGACTATACAGTTATCTTTTGACGTGAGCAACGCATTTGTGAGATTTTTAATGCTAGGAAGCCAAATGCATGGTATGTTATGATGGTTTGATTTATAGAAATCCCCATGTGGCTCAACATTGATGCTAGTGGGAGGTTTTTTCTATGTTGCGGGTAAAGCGGACGAACATTAGTGTGTTGTGTTGTATATGTGTCAAAAGTGTGTGTGTGTCAAAGTCTCACATTGACTAAAGGAAGAAATCTCCTAGTGTATATATACTAAGGAATGAAGTGAGCTAGTAAAATGAGCTTGGAGGAGAAGTGGCCTCGCGCACATGAGACAGGCCAACTCAGGGCTTTCGCAGTTGAAATCAGCCGATTCGCCCCCCCTGCGCGCTAGTTCAAGAGGCATTGGGTTCCTTTTACCGGGTTATTTTTACAAAAATAATTAAATAAATAATTACTTTTAACTTACCCGAAAAACATTTGATTTTGCTGTTTTGAATTTAAACTTGAGGCTTTGGCAGTTTTTGGACATTAAACCTCTTTTGGAAACCGAATTTTGAAGGTTAATGTTTTGTCTGCCAAACGTCTCCAGATTAATGAACGCTGAACGTTTTTTAATTAATGGACATGCACGTTTTGCTGTTTGAGGCGTCTGTAACTGAAGCGTTAAACGCTGAACGTTCATTGTTTAATGTTTGTATAACCAAACCATTAACCAGTAATTATAATCCAACGTTTGTGTCTCCTTCCTCAGCCTATATATAACCATAGGTGAGGACAGAACAAAGTACAAGCCTTCACAATTCTCTCCTCCCTCTGACTCCTGTTCGTCTGTGTAACAGCCCTCCTGGCTCACCACTGCCTCTCCAGGGTCTTTTCCCAGGCGCTGGACAACACACATGTCACCACATGATTGCCGGCTTTCCCACTGGTGGTACAGTGGTTATTCCTCACCCCACCCTCACGGGGGTCTTTTGGAACCTCCCCAGACTCGAACCTCCAACCTCTACCACCTTAACAAAGTTGAGGCTAAGTCTGGTACCATTGAGTCACTCACAAGAGCATATAGCTAGTTTACAAATAAAAGTAAAACTAGGAGGAATAACACTTTAATATATACCACAAGATTAAAATATTCTAAAATTTCAATGAGAAAGATCAATGTTGTTGAGACAGCACAAACTGGTCCTTTTCTGAAAATAGGAACACAAGATAAAAAGCCAAGAAGAGGGATATATAGGAAGAATCATTATTGAGGACGTCTATTGTTACAGCTTCAACATTATTTGCTGCCCCTCCTTCAACAGAACATGCCACCAAGTCCCATCTTGGAAGACGTTGCGAAGATTTTCATCCTTCTATTTGGACCTATTACTTCCTTCAATATGCCTATCCCTCTTCAGGGGCTGTGTGTGTGTGTGTGTGTTCATGCTTTTGCTTTTCTCTGTTCATGCTTGTTTCATGCTTTCTTTCTTTATGGGTGTTATACTTTTACTTTAATCAGTAAAAGTACATTAAATTGTGACCCATTTGTGAATATATGTGGGCCAACCAGATGTGTTTGACAAGTTTAAAGATGAAGAAGGAAACTTTAGTGAGAGAATTAGTAAAGGATGTGGAAGGAATGCTGAATTTGTACGAAGCTGCCCGTCTGACTGACTATCCATGGAGAAGACATCTTAGACGAAGCAACTGCTGTCACTTCCACTCAGCTTTAGACCATCAGTAACACTATTGAACCCAACACTTTTGTTGGTGAACAAGTTCATATTAGCTTTAGGCAATATCTCCAAAGGGGATTGCCAAGGCCAGAGGCTCGAAAGTATAATTCTATCTACCATCTGCATCCTTCTCACAATGAAGTCTTGCTAACCTTGGTAGAATTAGATTTCAATGCCCTTCAGAAGTTACATCGGAAAGAAGTTGCAGACATTTTCAAGCAAGTCCTTGAACCTTTAATTTTGTACTTGAGTGAATTTTTTTTTTTTTTAAGAAAAAGGACCATTTGCCATTATTATAACTTATAATAGCAGGTCTAAATTGTTTGGGCTAACTTATCTTTTAATTATAGTGTGTGTATACACATAGCCATTAGCCAATGGGTTATAATTTGGTGAGATTAATTGGGTGGTGGAATAGTTTGGATGTGCCGAGAAATATATCTGAGGGAGGGGATTGTGGAAAGTTGCTTTTAGATTCTCGGAGTTTATTAGGAGCCTCAATATTGTCTGGGCAGATTCATTCTCACCAAAGAGATGGCCCTTTTATCCCTCATTGATGATACTTATGATGCTTATGAACCATTGATGAGTTAACCATGTTCACTGGCGCACTTGAGAGATTTAATTTATACTAATACACTCAAAACCAAGGCTCTGTTTTTTTCTTTTTTTTGCCCTTCTTAGTTGTTCTAATCTATTGTTGCTTTTTAATTTGGAGCATTATAAGTACCAATCAATGATTTTATAAGGTTGGATATCTGCTGCATGATCTCCTAGAATACATAAAGCTAATTTATGAGGCACACGTGTGGAAGGAAGGCAGAGAATGCAGTCTTAACTATGCAAAATCTAAAGTATGATTATTTAAAGATTTAGCTTTCATTAATATATATATATATATATATAGACGCATACTGTTTTTATTCTAAAAATCCTATCGGTGATTCATATTTCTAAATGTCTGTTATGCATTGATGGCAGCTGAAGAAGGTGATCCGAGCCTTCATGAGAGAGGCCGAATGGTTCAATGGAAACTATGTACCAACGACACAGGAGAATCTCGACACTGCAACGAGATCTTATTCTTTTCAAATGCTCTCAACCATATCTTTCTTTGGGCTGGGTACATTGCCACCGATGACATGTTCAAATGGGTTACAAGTGGCCCAAAACTAGTGAAAGCCTATTCACTCAGGTGCAGGGCCATGGACGACATAGTTTCCAGTGAGGTGCATCAAGAGTCTCGCTGGTTCTGTACATGTTAGACATGATGAGAATTGACATCATGAACCTTTTCTATGAATGTACACGTACAGTTTGAGCAGAAACGAGGGCACATTGTGTCGTTGCTTGATTGCTACATGAAAGAACATGGGGTGTCGAGAAGAAGCCATCGATGAGTTCCATAAGGTTACAGATAATGCGTAGTAGGATATGAATGTAGAATTCCTAAGACCTTTTGAAAGTGGTGAGGCCTTGTTTATTGCCAGTTCTGAAACTGGCTCGTGTTATGGAGGTGCTTTACAAAGAAGAAGATAATTACACTCATACTCAAGGAATCATGAACGATTCCATTACAGCTTTGCTGGTGGATCCTATGCCAACACGAGCAATATATACATAAAACCCAGTTTAGAAGGATGATGAATAAAATATGTAATATATATGCACGGTTTGTTTGTGTTAATCAAGATCCTGCTGGGCCAAATGTTGCATGCTTTGTCCGCAACTTGTTGGTCCATTTTTCTCTTTATTTTACTCTTTTCCCTCATTAGTCTAAGTAAGAACGTGATCGAGATCTGGCCAAAAAAAAAAGAACGTGATCGAGATTCCCAGAACATTCTGCAGGTGAAGGTCACGATCTTGCGAGATTAAAAGCTCATAGATCATGGTTTTGTGTAAAGCAACTGTCCTACTGGCTGTTCCAAGTTTTAAGGAGTTCAAGGATTCATACTTATCTAGTATGGTCATTTCATCATGTTGTGGATTGAACTTGTCATTATTGAATCCTTTGTTCGGTTTGACACTTCAAAGACTCAACTCAATTTTTGCTATAGCTGTTGAGATTTTTTGAATAAGTGTCATGGGTTCTATCAGATGCTAATAAGCAAGTGCTTGTGATCATCTTTAAAAGAATGAAGCCTCATTCTCAATCAAATTAAAGGGCCTTCTTTTATGCCCATATACATAACGCACTGATATGTCAGTGCGTCGACGAAAATACAGTAAAATAGTACAGTAAAAATATTTTTATTTGCTGAAGTTTTGCTAATTGTAAATGCTAATTTTAATGTAATTAGATAAAAGCTAATTATTTTTACATTTTCAACGTTAATTTTTACTTAAGTAGTTTACAATCTCTATATTATTCTATATTTAATAATTTAAGAAATAAAATTTCAAATTGAATAAAATATTTTTGTTAGTATTGGATAAGATAATTTACAATCATGGTTTTATTCAATTAGTGATATATAATAGAAATCATATACATAATGCCACCGAAGGATCTTTTCAGCAACATACAATTTGGTCACGTCTTTTTTAATAATTTGTCCAATTTTAATTTAAATAACCCAACAAATTACACCCGGTTGAAAAAAATCACACTTAGTATTTAATTCTCCTAATAAATCCTAACTTTACTGGTCCATGTCATGCAAAAAGAAAAGGAAAATAATTTGTGTGTGTGTGTGAAAATGGTCCCATATATTTAGACACTGTCCAAATCCAAAATAATATAAATTCAATTATTTGATAAACATATTATAATATAATATTAATAATATCGATTCACCCGTGGGCAAAAAATAAATAAAAAATAAAATGGTCCCATATATTTAGACACAGCACAAATCCAAAATAGAATAAATTTGTATGATTCGATATATTTTTTAATATATTATAATATTAAAAATATCGATTCACCCCTGGGAAAAAATAAATAAACAAATAAATAAATATTTAAAATTGAATAAAATATTTTTTGTTAGTATTACATAAGATAAAATTTGCAATTCTTTTTTAAATTCTATCAGCATTATATAATAAAAATTATATAAATAATATGTTAAAACTGTTAATTAAGTTTTATTATATATAATTTTTTTCTAGAAATGTATAATAAGATTATTATTGTTCACATGAAAGTAATAATTTCTGCCACCTTGCTATTTTTTTTTCTCAATCAAGTATAATAAGAAAAAATTGCATTGCTTCACTTTTCTCTCCTCTTTATTTTCTTTTATCACCTAAACATAATATAAATATTCATGGGTAAATAATCTCTACTTTCAATACACTCCTTATACTTACCAAAACTACTTTCATGAAGCCCCCGACCCATTTATTATTCTATTTATAAGAGAAAATGACTTAAATTTTACATACAAATTAAACTAGTTTAATTAATTTATAACTTTCTCGACCAAAAAATAAATAAATTTATGTATTAAATCTATTTCTATATTTTCAATTCTATCCTTATTTAATGTCCAATTTATTTGTCAATGTTTAATGAGGAAGGCAGCATTTATAGCAAATCATTTCATGCATTTAATAATTTATATTATCAATAGAAATAAATCACTTTGCAAAATTTTTCCTTATGACTATAAACGAAGGGAATTAGTATGTTAAGACTTGAGAGGGAAGGCTTACTTACCCTTAATTTTAACAATATATTCCTTCCATCCTAATTTATAAGATAATTTTAGAATAGTAATTAATTTAGTACTCATAGAATATAAGATAATTGATAAAAATAAAATTTTATCATTTAATAGATTGAAACATATTTGCATTTAGAGTATTTGGGCCTGCAGAAATAATTTAAAATGTATTGGATTTTAGATGCGAATTTTTCATTATGAGAGCCTTAAGTACGATTCTTTGAAAAAAAAAAAATGACAAGCCGGGCATTCTCAATCTATCAAGTGGAATCAGTAGTTCATCAAAGTGCATAAGTTCAATCCTAGTTTAAAAAGAAAATAGAAAAGAAAAAAATGGAGCTTCTTCAACTCACTTTTATGGCTATTGGGGGAAGGAAAAAAAGACTGCATGCAGATATTGATCTTACAAAATTATCTCCAAAAAGGAAGAACACTTGCCTTCTGATGGAATCGTCGACATCAGATCAATTAGGAATATGTAAACATGTTCTAAATCCAAATAATATGACGAGAAAAGATTATTTCGGCGCTGCACAGGCTATGGGCGCTAAATATTGTCATATCAATTAAAGTCTACAATTCAATCAAGAGCATAAACTCCAAGTAGGATTTATGCTATAAATTACAGGAGACAAGTTCTTGTTTAATGGAATTTTATTTGCTTTTATGTTTTGTTCACTTAGTTAAAGGGAAAGACAACGAATTTATGAGTGTAATTTACAATTTCAAATTTCAAGTATCAATGGTGTTTATACGAGGTGATGATTTGCTTTTACGATTTGTGCGATTGTCTTGAAAGATTAGAGGGGATGGAGCCTAGGGTTATAAAACATTGATATTTCAAATTATCTTACATATCCATGTTAGTATCATATACCGATATTATCGATACTTCTTCGATGCATATCCATAATATCAAAATAATATTTTTTTAATTTAAAAAAATAATTTTCAATACATATTGGATACTTCTGCATTGCTAATCGATACTTAAAAATAAAAATTTTAAAAAAATTATTAAAACTTGCAATATTAAACTTTTTATTGCTAATATCATTTTTGATTTGCTTTTAAAGTCAAAGATTAGATTTTTCTTAAAAAATAAGTTTTGAATATAATAAAAGAATAAATATTACATTTTTGTTAATTATAAAAACATGAAAATGTAATCTTACGATAGTCGATATTTTAATTTAGAGGCTAGAAGCATATTATTATTATCCATTAGTCCTATTTATAAATCACTGTTAATATTTTTACTAGAGTTAAGGAAAACATTAAATTTCATTAATTTTGTATCAAAAATTAATAAGTTTTTGATTTTATTCCTATTAAATATACATAGTTTAAAATAAAATAATCTAATATTTACTCCCTTCGTTCAACAACGTAAGATATTTTTTAAGAAATTGAATGTTAAAAAATGTGTAAGGCATTTTTAGCCTTTTGAAATGTAATCATTTTTTTTAAGTGCCCCTATTGATGAATAACTTTATATTTACTGTAGAGTGTTTAATAGTGATAAATATAAAAAGATAGAATTAATTTAAAAATAAGTAGCTACTTTATTGGGGGGTGAGATTCTATTAAAAATAATTTATATTTTTTAATAGAGGGAGTAATAATCTTTTCAACATTTAATTATGACAAAATGATAAAAATGAATACAATATTTATTGAAATAGCCTATAAATAAAATTAAAAAATTAATTATCTCTATTTTATAAATAGGATTAAAGGAGTAACTAAAAAACATAATCATTTAATTTTGAATTAATGAATGTAACGATATTTTATGAAACTACGTAAAGAAATGCATTTCTTAATGATTCATGAATCATGAATCTTGTGATTATTTCAGATGATTCACGAACTTTTTGAAGAATTTATCTTTCCAAATTAGGAGTGAATTTTTATTCAAAATTAATTACCCTCAATAAAATCAAGTTGTGATTTTGTGCAGTGAAAAAGGGAAGTAACTTTTCACTGAGAATTGTAATGTTCAATGCAAATTCTATCACTCGTAAATTTAGCTGAGCGATAGCACGCTAACCAAAATTTTCATAAAGAACTTAAGAGGAAGTATTAGATGGACATTAGTATTATATTGTAAACTGGAAAAATTAAAGCGGGAAAATTTTAAAAGACGAGGATCTTGATACAATTTTTTTAGCCAGAAATCTCGATACAATTTCAAGTACTAAAAGAGTATACAAAATTATTCGAATGAGACTCTGAATGAATTGAATTCAATCCCTAACCTTGTATATATGAGCAATTTCGGACATATTTACCTTTTGAGACTCTTGTAATATAGTTAGCTAAAAGCCCAAAACGAAGTCCATATATACTATATCAAAAAAGAAGGAGTCTGTGTATGTTTTTGCTGGGGGAAAAAAGTGTATGTATACTTCAAGCATCCCAACTTTACAAAGTTCTGTGTAACCATTATTCATGCATGCTCATTATTTTAGGAAAAGTGACAGCTAGATCTAAAAAATGCCAATTCAATAACATTTAATTTCTTAACCAATTTTTTTAAAAAAATAAGTTACAAATATTAATTTAAATAATTGTAAATTCAGTTGTTTCAATTATAAATAAATTATTCAAGTTTCAAATGTAATTTTTAATTTATAACTTAATCAATTTGTGAAAAGCCTTATTAATTTTAATATGAAATATATTTATATAAAGAAAAATAATCTTATCAAGATCTATCAGAAAATAAAATAGTTATAACCACCCTAACTATATAGAATAATATATATATATATATATATAAGGGTTGATATGTAATTTAAATCCTGAACTATAGGTTCAATGATAATTTGAACACTGAGTTTTTAAAAAGTATATTTTAAATTTCAAATAATTAAAATTAAAATAATTTTGTCCCCATCGTTAAATTTACACAAATGTCGGTTATTTTTTTTAAAATTGGAATCTAATGTGGGATTTTTTTCAAATGAGGATGGGGAGAGTTGGAGAGTAAAATTTGATAAAAATTGTACATTTGACCCCAATTTTTTTTAAAAAAACTAACAGACATTTGTGTAAATTTAACGATGGGGACAAAATTATATCAATTTTAATTGTTTAGAATTCAGAATATACCTTTTAAAAGTTCAGCATTCAAATCACCATTAGAGAATTTAAATTGCATATTAACCCTTTATATGATCAAAAATATAATATTGTTCTATGTTGCCCCCAATAAGTTGGAGAATGTATGTCACACATGTTCAACTGGATAGGAGATCATTGAAGGACCAGCTTGAAGAGGCTTGGTGTAGATATCAACAATTTGATCTTTTGAGCGAATAGGAAGTAAATGGATAATGCCAACCTGAAGCACACCACAAACAAGATGACAATCCAGCTTGATATGCTAGCACTCATGAAAAGTAGGATTAGAGGCAATATGAAAATTATATTGATTATCACAAAAACTAATGTAAGAGAAAGATGAGATATATGAAATTCTCGTAATAAAAATAGCAATAATTGTAACTCATAGGTAACAGAACTAAGAGCCCAATATTCAACCTTAGAATAGGAACAAAAAATAATGTATTGTTTTTTCAAGCACCAAGAAATCAAAGATTTGTCAAGAAAAACACAAAAACTAATAATAGAGCAGTGAGAATGATATAACCACTCTAATAAGAGTCAAAGAAAGCCTTCAACTTAAGATCAAAGTTAATGGAAAAAAATAAGCCCTTGCCTATAGACGATTTAATATAATGAAAAACACGATGAGTAGCGCATGCATATGAGTGCAACGTGAATCAAACATAAACTAAAATAATTGCTAAACAACAAAAGCAATGTTAGGGTGTTTTATTGTCAAATAGAGGATACAACTAATAAGACGCTGATAAATGGATGAATTGTCAATATGAGTACTATCATATTTAAAAAGCTTGGCAAACTTATCCATAAAGGTAGAAGTTGGTTTGTAAGCAAAATAACCACAATGAGAAAAGAATGTCTAAAGCAAATTTCTATTGGTAGATAGATATATCAAAGGATGTTTGGCCTATTTCCATACCAAGAGAATAGTAGAGCTGACCCAAATCATTGATTCTAAAAGAATGATTCCGAGTGAATGTCAAAGAGACAGAAGATGAGGACTGAGCAATTCCATCCACAACTACAGAAGCATCTAGAGTAATGATAATAGTAGAAGGTGAAACTATGGGTTCAAGTGCCAAATAAAGCAGAGAGAAAAAACAAGGAATTGGCTATGGTATCATAATATAATTTGTGAAAATAATGATTATCTTATCAATTCTAATATGAAATATATTTATACAAAAGAAAAGAATTTATTATAAAATAAAATCAAGATGTATTAAATAATAAAAATGTAAAAAAGTTATGACCACCTTAATTATATAGAATAAAACTTATATTGTTGCTTGTATTTAAATTAATATTTACAAATATTTTTAAAATTTTTTAAGATGGAATTATCTATGAATGGATGTTTTGAGTTAATAATGACGTTTTCCCCGTTTCCTAGTCCCGTACTCTTGTCGCTGACATTTATTTATTTCTCTTTTTAAATTTAATATTCGGTCTCAAATGACACAATTCCATCTCACCTCCACTTTTTACTCTCGGTCGTCGCAGCCATCCTGAAGAAGAAAAGAAGAAACCTTCCTCTTAGCCTTGGTCAAAAACCTAAACCCATCACTTAAAAATTCTGTCCCTCTTTTAATTAAAGAAATTCTAAACCTATTGACTTCATCGGACCGCCCACGTGGCCCCCATCAACGAAATAGTGTTATTTTTTAGGGTCAATAAAAGAGTATATTCGAATCCCGTCCAAATGTATCCTCATCAAATTTTTAATTTAAATAACCGAACGAATTACACTCGATTTAATAGGATCATATTTAATATATATTTTTCCTAAATCCAAACTTTACTGGCCCATGTTATGTAAAAACAGGAAAAAAATGTGTGTGTGTATTTAAAAATGGTCACATATATTTAAACACAGTTCAAATCCAAATATATATATATTCACTACTCGAGGTTTTAAAAAAAAAAAAACTCAATTCCACGCTTTTATAACGCAAGGCTATGTGGCCAAAATATAATATAATATATATATATATATATATATATATATAACCCCAGGCTCGCCGCGGGAGCAAGCCCGAAAAGAGAAGCAGAAATTGTAGCGTTTCGTAAACCTAAGCCAGACTCCGAGATGCCTGCCACCACCCATGGCTCGAACCCCGAGCTTCGATCGCCGCTGCTACCTCCGACGGACTCGAAGAAGTCTGCCGGTTATTCCGAACCGGAGATGGTCTCCATTGACGAGATGCTCCAGCGGTACTGCGGCGAGTTCGGGCCGTGGCAGCTTCGGCACTTCGTGCTCACGAGCCTCGCGTGGGCTCTCGAGGCCTTCCACACCATGGTCATGATCTTCGCGGACCGCGAGCCTGATTGGAGGTGCACCGATGGCTCGGGCTGCGGCTCTCCGTCGACGAGCGTGTGCGGACTCGGACCCGGGTTGTGGGAGTGGGTCGGGGGCCTGGAGTCCTCAACGGTCGCAGAGTGGGGTTTGTTTTGCGGGGAAAAATACAAGGTCGGCGTGGTCCAGGCCATCTTCTTCGGCGGCTGCATGATCGGTCAGTTTCTGCTTCTCTGGTTCACAATTATCTCTATTTTTATTATTTAATAGCATTTAATATTTTGAAATTCAGTTGATAGTATAACATGACAGCGAGAATTGCATAAATAGAAAAATAATAATACCGATTTAATGATATTTAGGAGTAAAATAATCCAGCCGTGGCTGACGACACGGTGACAGTAGTAAATTGAGCACGTTTCGAATGTTTCCATGCCTATGAAAGTATCCAGCTGATCGCAACGAGATAAGTATGTGGGCGAGGGCGTGGCAGTGACATTTTGCTTATAGATTTTAGAGAGATATAGTTAATAAAATAATAAGAAGGGGATTTATATTTATGTACTGCCAAGCACAGACTTTATAAGCTCTGGATTCTTCTTTATACAGACTGGTCATGAATTTTTCATGAATGTCTATAGAGAGGCGGACATAGCGTGGTAGGCATAAATGAGTAATATAAGTTAACAGATAAATGAACGAAAATAATTAAATTTATGTATAATGGTCAGAGTAGTCACGAAACATGGGGCTTCACAATGACAATTGTAGAATTAATTGAAGTTTGATCTTTTTAAAGTTACAGGCAATTGAAGAAGAAAAAAGTTGAGTGGAAACTAAAAGAAAGAGGTATAGATAGAGTGATTAATGGGACCACAAGGAAGGGGGGAGGAAAGGAAAAGGATGCTTCTAGGGGAAGGATGAGAATGGCACAAGGGTCCAAAAGTGGGTTGTCGTCTTCCTCGCCTTGCGGGAGAATTCAGTGCATAGCCAGGATTTAATTATAAGAAAGGACGACAGTAAGAAACATAGATATTATTAAAATTTCAAAAAATAAAAAAAAAATGTAAAGGTGCTGAATGGCTTTAGAATTACGGGGGTTGTAGTTTAGACCCAACTTTTCTTCTTTTTTTTTTTTTCCTCTTCACTTTTTCATTTTAAACGATTGAAATTTGATATTTCATAAAAATTATATATTTATTTTTTATAAAATTTTTATATTTTAATAATAATTTTATAAAATATTAAATTTAATTGTTTCAAAATAAATTGACAGTTAGATATAAAAACGTAAAGAGCGAGTGAAAAGAATAAGAAATGAAGAGAAGCCAAGTACTAATTTTGAGGTTGAGAGGCTTGTCGGAGAGCGCCATCGATGCGTGATGACTCCATGTTAGATCCCCGAATTAATAGACAGGTTGATTTCCGTGTCGGCTAAACTAATCAATTAACCAATCAAAAGGAGAGGAATTGCTTTTAGTCAATTTTTAAATTTGATTAGTAAGTCTGCGTGGTGGGCTGGCTTACCTTGCTAGAGAGCTTGGTTTGGTCCGTCAGTAGCCACGTGCTTGTTCGGAGAAAGAGAGGGGCTAGCTCCTGCACACATCTATCGGACGTAGGGTGGTGTAGGGGCAGGGGCCAGATCTGGATTGCAAGATGATTTAATATAAAAACTAATATTTTTTTAAAAAAATAATTAAAATAATTAAAAATAATAATTACATTTAGACTAAAAAAGTTATAATAACATAAATACATTGATTATATTATCTTTTTAAAAAATTATACTAAATATGTTAAGATGGTCTTTTATATAAACATATTCTTCATAGCTTATTTTAAAATCAGTAAGAATAAGGAAGGAACAAAACGGAGACACGTCCTTCTTGAGAGCTCAAGGCTAGTAGGAATGATGGCAGGAGCAGCGGAGTGCATTTGCTTTTTGAAAGGTTTGCACTTTGCAGCATGTTTGAGCTTCTCTTA
>NW_026555626.1:0-56417 GCF_029017545.1 Prosopis cineraria | reverse complement strand
CTTTTGGGGAAGGATAGAGAGGGAGGGGATTGAGAAAGTGAATTGGTTGATCGAGGGATTTAGTGAAGGAATTGGAGACGAGGAAACAGGCTTCCATGGCTTCTCGTTTCAAGTATAAAACAGTGAGCGGGTGTGAGAAGGACGGGAGGAATAGAAGGAATATATAAATAAAGAGTGGATTGAGAATGACGTGAACCACACATAAATTTGCTGAAGGGAGCGTCTCGTAAAAGCATGTGACAGTGGATAGAATTGCCAATTGGACTGACGACGCGTGCGGCAATACACACATCAGCTTTGCTTTTGGATGGATCAAACCCTTTTAACATGACGTGTCAAGTTCCAAGCCACTTATTGCTCTGATTTCTTTCTTCCCACAACTTCGTTCGTTCGGCCTGCAGAGGTGCCTCGTTTTCGTGGCCTGTTCTTTGAAAATCAACTCTTGTTTTAAACAGTGTCACACGGGCCATGTTTTACTTCACAATTTTGTTTTTTTTTAAGAAAAAAACATGATATCTTATTTATTATAATGACCGTGCATATATTTGGATATCTTGGTTGTTTATAAATTAAAATATAAAAGAAATCGAGTAATAAAATATATTTGGATTTGATTATAATAAATTATGGTATATGGTGTAACACACCAAAAAAATTTTTTTTTTTAAATAATTTAACTCAACCATAGTTGGGTTACAGCCACCCCTCACTTTATTTTTTATATCAATAACTTCAATTATAAAATATTTTATAATTGGCTTCAACTCATACACTATAATATTTCAGATAAATTTTTACCTCCCACATGCCATTAGGCTAAATCACATTTGTCCATCCTTATACTCCCACAAGTAAACTAAATCACATTTGTCATCCTTATACTCTCAACAAGTAAAATAAGCAATTTAGTCATTTTTCAACATAAACCAGTTAAGTTTGGCCTTATAATCATGCCATTTTAACCATCCTAAAGTAAACCAAATATTAAAATTACAGTCATCCAAATTGTACCACAAATAGAAATAGTTTGAAAAGCATGATTACATTTATATATTCATATAATTGACAATAAACAAAAAGCCCTAATATTGGCAATATACACATTATAAATCATAAATTAAATACCCAAAAAGACAGTGGATTTATACCACTAAGCCTCTGGGACTCCTCCACGTGTCACTCGTGGCTCTTCTCCTGAAAATTGTTAACCACATAATGAGACTCAAAAGTCCCAATAACCAAAGCCAATTTATGATAGTATATACAAACAGTTAAGTGTGTGCTTACTAAGTGAGAATTAAAAATAATATAATTCCAACAAATATAAGAAATATTACAATACACACAAACAACCACCTATCCATTATCATCCTCCATTAACCTGAGAGCCGTAGCTCTCACTCGGTGCTAAATTACCCGGCCAAAGGTAGATTAGCCCGAGCCCTTACAAACCACCTATTGAGCTCCAATAGGGGCATACCACGTGGCACATAAATACAACAACAATAGCAAGTCTCCCAACACCTCCACAATAATCAAATAAATTATAATAATATTGCACAATTATATAATATTACAAAATTATAATTTTCTCAATAATCACCCAATTAACATGAAGTAACACTAATCATAAATTAAAAGCATGGTTACCCTCATGGCTTTTTCAATATTATTCCTTAAAATTCTCTCTCACCACAATTTCACCAGTAATACAATCTACAAATAACATATTTTATAAATATTAGTTTCAATTTTTGAAACTAATAAAATAATTCTAATAATAGAATTAAAAATATAACATAATTTCTAATCTCAATCTTAATACAAATCTAGAGTCAATACTATTAAGTAAAATTGTTTAACTCCTCTTTTAAATTATCAATAAACATTAATAATCTAAAAAATCAACTTCTAAACTAATTTTTATTATCAAAATTTTCTTTTTATTTCATAAATTCGTACCTAAAATACCCAAAAATTAAAAATTAAGTCTCTAGCTTAGAATCATAATCCTATAGCCATAATAATTCATTTCTCATCCCAAATAATCATCTAAACCTCAATAAATCAACATATATTTTCAGATCTAGTCTAGAATTTAATCCATAAGCCACAGATTCAAAGATCATCAATAAATTTATACTCTAGAACATTTATTATACTATTGACAACCTCAAAAATCATATTTATTCAACATAAATTCATCCCTCTTCCAGATCTTAAATTTTCTACCACTACAAACTCAGAAACTAAAGAAGAAGGATGACTAAGAAAAAATTTTAGAACACTTACTTAGTCTTGAAAAGCTTTAAAATCACACCCTAAATATCCTATTAAAAATTCTTACCTTAAAACCCAGCACCGGTGAACTTGGCTCACAGATGCTCTCTCTGCCTTAGCTCACGCACGGAATGAAGAAATGAAGGAATAGGTGAGTTTTTATAAAAATTCAGTGGGTCCCACACATTTTTTTTATTCTTTTCTCTCTCTTCTTTCTTTTTTTTATTATTTTATTTTACTGTTGATGCGGCGGCCGAAAGCGTTCACGTTTTCTTCCTTCTTCTTCTTCTTCTTTTTGCATACCTTTTCCCTTTTTTATTATAATAATAATTTAATAATATTTTTTATTTATTTTTTTAATTAATTTTTTTAATAAAATTTTTTTTAAATTTTTTTTAATTTAGAATTATATCCTAAATTAGATTTAATAATCATTTTCTACTAATTTTCTTACCTCTAAATATTATTATTTATTTTTTTAAAATTTCTATTAACCCAAATTAACTATTAAAATTTAAATTGGGATGTTACATATGGCATAGTTAATTTATAATATTGTTGATAAAGAACTTCATTTTTAATATAACATAAAAGCAGAATTGAGTATTCATTAAAATTATGATTTCGTGGAAATATATATATATATATATATATTCATATTACATGACATAATTAACTATGAATTTTAAATTGTAGTTTTCTTTCAAGATACTGAAAGACACTTATCATGTGCTTGAATGAAGTCTAAACCCGAAAAAAAAAAAAATTTGATAAGAACCATCAAAACACTTCTTTAAATGACTAAATTTATCATAAATCCTAAAATATAGTTATCTTTGAAGTTAAGAGTACATGTCAAAATGAGTTTTTTCAATGATCTTTTCATGACAATCATTTAACATATAATTTATAAATCATGGTTCTATGCATTTTGTCACGGGATCAATACTCTCTCTCTAAAAAGTTAGCTTAACAGAGTGTGTAGTGCATTTAGAACCTTCTCCAAGTCCCTCCTAATATGGGACGTAACAGCTCTCCTGACTAATCTGTGATGCTTTCATCATAGGTGACCCATCGAATGGGTCATCAACTGGGCAAACTTAGGTTTAGTTTGGATATCATTTTATCATGTGACCATTACTTTATTGTCAAAAAGCTAGTTTAGTGAGGCGTGCAACACATCCACTTATATACCCTAGGCCCTCCTCAAGTCCCTCTAATGTGACACATAACAATATAATTGATTTTAGCATGATAATAATATCTGTATATGTTTAAAGAAAGTAATTTCGTAGATGCATAAGTGACTTTAACATGTCACGCTAGTGGTTGAATTTTTTTTTTCCTCTTAACAGAACCATATTTCTAATTCATATGAAATTCCAATATACAATGGAAATGTTAAGATGCACTAGCTTTAAAGTAAACCCCATGTGATGCACAGGAAAGTGTCACCCACAGTAAGATTTATATTATAATATTGTATAAAAATTTAAATATTTAAAAAATTGTGGAAAGAATGGGGATAGAAAAAAGAGTAATATAGTCAATGATGTTCTTAATGTATAGAGAAAGATATTGATGATACACTGCTATCTATGATTTGGATTGAATTACTGAAGTAGACTAGCATTAAGTAATTTATTTAATATCTCTTTAAAATTTGAAATACTTTATAATACCATGACTTGGCCGAAAAGAAAAGAAAAAAAAAAATAAAAGAATGACATATTCATAACTCCTATTAAAAACAAACAAACAACAGTTCCATGGACAACAAAGAATAGCTCAACATGATGTTTGTGCACGTGCTTAAATCTGATCCATAAATTCACTGCTTGTTTGTATTCAAAATCCACTTCAACGCCAAATTCATTTAGTTTCGTGATGCTGCCTCTAACAAGAAGACCACCCACATGGGTATAATGGGAGCTTTTCTTCCTTATATTACAGCTAATACTTCCTCCACGCTTTCCCAACTTCATCATCTTCCATTAAGCAGTTTTTCAAAAGCCATTGATGCTCTTTAATCTCTATTGTACATATTCTCTCTAAATGCAAATCCCACTGCCAATTTCTTCAAACTCAAAATCCTCATCATGAGTCTATAAAATTTGTGATAAATTCAAGACATTAATCTTGCTGGAACTACATAAAGAAACAAAACTAAGTTTTGAACAAATGTTTTTCTCCCTAACCGGTCCTATATTAGAACAAGCAAGATGTTGTTCCTTCGAAAGCCAATACATTAACAAGTAAAAAATTTCAAAATCTAAGGAATTAGCAAGATAGTTAAATAATCAGATAGTTAAATAATACACAGACTTGCAGAAATTAATATCCAATGACAAACTCAATGTGAACAAAATCAGATAGTTAAATAATACACAGACTTGCAGAAATTCAATATACTAAATCTACATAAATACAAAAGAAACAATTGGTATCGCAATATATAACCTAGCGTTAACCTATACAATACAGAAAATAGTGCTAATTACGTTGGAAAATTATTGTTTAAAAATTCTATGAGGACTATGCTTTGATAATCACGTATAGCACCTGAAAAATACGAATCACGAATGCAAAATAGGCAGCAGTGGAAAACACGTACAATCACACAAGGAGTCAGTAGCTCAAGACAATTCAATTCTGTTGCTTAAGTGCCAGCTATTATTTAAAATCTAGAACTTGATAGGACAATGTGCTTCAAGAGCAAATTCATTAAAAAGGAAAAAAAAATTGGGATCCTATATATTTCTAAAGAAATGACATTCTTATACTAGAGAAAGGACACAGACAATGTGAGGAATTCAAACACATAATTTTCAGGCTCATTTGGCTCTGCACATTCTATTTGTCTATTTCAGAATCTAATAATCAACTTCTAGAAAATTGTGTAGAACTTCCTTAAATTTTGAATCATCTGCAAATGACTCCCTTTAACATTTAAAATTAAATAACGGATCTCCTAACTTTAAGAAAAAATTTTAAGTTCCATAAAAGTAAGTTTTCTAATTTCACCAAAAATTGATGATGGATTTACCTTTTCTCTTCCTTCATAGGTAACAATTTTACATAACTTCAACAATAAAATAATGTATCAAACAAAACTTAGAAACATATTAAGCATTGGTTTAAGCACTCCATAGGGAGGCAAAGTAGATATTAAGCAGCAAAGCTACAAAGTAAAATTCAATTATTGAAGTGTAGCAACTAAACAAACTACCATCAAAAAGTTATACTCCATACATTAGTTGATCATTGGTTTAAATATAACCTTTAATTAGCTCTTTGTAAAACACAAATCTTGTTAAGGGGCTTTTCTTTTCCATTCCCATAGATTAAAAACTCATCTTTGCAAAAATGATTTATCAAATCCAAGCTACAATGTACTTATATTCTATGATGCACAAATATTGATATATGTATTGGACACGATATGTATCCAATATGTCAATACTTTCATTTTTTAAAAAAATATAAGATAATATATGTGTAACATCTCGAGTTTTAATTCCCTAATTGATTGAACCTAATTAGGGTAATTAAATAAGTTGAAGTGGTGTGTGGCCAGGGAGGTTAATAATCATATTTGATGATATTTCAGCCCTAATTGTAGGTCTGGTATCGAGGCAGGCCATCCGAGCATCAAAAGGAGAAGAAAAGGAAAAGCTAATATTGATGTGTCACACGCCATGACGTGTAGATAATTCACCATGGTATACAGACATTTTTTAGAGAAGGGAGGACCTCTTTGTGCCATACACCAAAGTGCATGGCCATTTTTTACAATTTATCAGATGCGAAATGAGACAAAAATATAGAGAAAGAAAAGAGAAGAAACGGATAGGTGCGCCAATGCTCTGTTAGGGTTTACTTGTGGATGACATCGAGAGTATTTTGAAAGTTACAAACACCCAAGGTAAGTATCACACCCATTAATCTCCTCATTTCTTCCACATTTATGAGTTTATAGTTAGAATTTGATAGTGAAAGTAGAATTTCGATCCATATGAGTTATGGGCCCGAATTTATTGACTCAATGGAGTTAATGGGGGTAGATTAGAGTGTATAAACTTAGGTATAATGAGTTTTAGTGTCTTAGGTTGTTAGGCACCATTAATATCCAAAAATCTTATTTATTATGGGTGGTTGAAAGTTTGTGATGCCATTAATAGGGATTTAATGGCTTATTAATGCTATTGGGGCTATAAGTAATTATTAAATCCAGTGGTTAGGCTCCATCTCTTGTAGAATGAACATCGAGCAATTTAGAAGTAGAGGATTGAGGGTGTAAATGGTTGAAATGGTAATGTTGATGAAATTCAACTTGGCTGATTGTAGTTTTGGCATTTAGTCACCTATTGGATTGAAAATTCAAGCTTGAAAGCTAGTTGATTTAGAGGTAAATCTTTGACCTTTTAAAAGTTTTGAGATAACCAGAGAGAAACTCTACTTTAGGTAGTTATATACTAATTAATTATTAATTAATTGTTAAATATGAATTGTGAATGTTACATGCATGGGATTAATTTTTAAAGTAAAAAATATATATTAGTTTTAATGAATGCACGAAAAAGCTATTTTTGGCTTGAAAATGTAAAATGCAAAGTCAAGAGAATCTTAACTATAAATATGCTTATATTTTTTAAAAAATGACTATGATGTTGTGTGGAGGTATTTTTGTGTTAATGAGAAATGAATCTTGAGAAGATGATGAGAATATATACTTGGGTAGCGCATGGTCGTAAGCCCAACATGATTGTTATAATAAAGAGTATATGAAAATAAAAAAGTGAAAATGAGTAAGTAATTGTTTATGGCATGATCAGTGGCAAGAGTTCACCTAGGAATTAGGAGTAGAGAAAAAATTTATATGAAATTTAGGTTGCCCTTTGGTATATGAGGGTATAGCCTTATCCCACTATTTATCAAGGGACTGTCCTATAGTTTGTCGAGAGACTAGAACCTAGCTATCTCTACCGGTTCAATGAGGAGAATAGCCTAAGCTTTTAGACACTCCAGGGATTCAAGAACAGGGGAAGCCATGGTTCAAGAGTGAATCCTATGATCTTTGATAGGGTCGCACCTCATGATTGGTAAGTTTGGGTAGTCCATTCACACGGACGAAGCCTTAATCAATGTTATAGCCCACGGTTTCGGTCTCAGAAAATAAGGAGGATATAAGGTTAGATGATCATTGCCTAAGTAAATATATGACATGTCACATGTGCTAAGTAATGGCAAGTCACATGAGTATAGGTCATGTCATATATCTGAGAATATGGTGACAATACACCTAGTTATGAGAGTTAAAGAAGTTATAGAATGATAAATTGTGATATATATGGGCTTGTTTTGCATACTTGATTTCTTTGTGCATGTATTTAGTTTATAATTGACATATGACTGCATAGGATAGGTTTAACCTTAGTTACTGAATGGCTAGACTTACTCTTTTCATTTAACATTTTTCTAACTCTAGCTCTAGTGTTGAGAGAGAGAAGACTAGAGAGGTAGGGAATTAGCATATACCTACCGTATGCCTCTAGTTTAGATTTAATTGTGTAATAGTATATGATTTGCCAATTGTAGGATGCATGTCACCATACTCGTACTATTTTATTGTTGGAAAAGTTAGATTAGTATTTTGGACCCTTAGTCTTTGTGTTTATATATATATATATATATATATAGGGACAAAATACTAGTGTAAGTGTAGAAATAATGATTTGAATATATTTTGAATGATTTGGGCAAGATATAATGACTAATTACCTCCCCCTTATTTTTGGTAAAATGGGGTTGATGAGTAAATTTTTGTTATACTAATGTTTTAGTGCTTGTGACGTGTTATACTGGTAGTCTTAGGTCCATTAGATATGGTCTAGGTGTTAAGAAAAGCTTTTGACACTTGTTAAGGGTTTTGAACACCTATTTTATATAAAAGTATTGAAAGTGGGTTTAAAATGTATTTGGATGTCTAACTTTCTAGTGTGACTTGTTTTGAAAGTGAAACCCATGCTATTAGCTAGTTCATATAAAGAGTTTTTTGTAAACACCTAGATCATATTATTCGGATATCAGATGGAGAATTGAGGCGAGACAAAAGTTTCCTGATTCTACTGTCAAATGACAGTAGCATTAGTAGAAATTTCGTGCCACACGCCGCGGCGCATGGCACAAAAAGAACATGCCATGGTACCATGCATGAGCCGCAGTGTATTGCCCTGTATCACAACATATGTTTTGTTTTTCAACTGTTTTCTACTTCTTTCACTTCTCTAAGATATCATATGCTTTGTAACTTATTTTTATTCAGATATGAAAGATTTTAATTGATTTTAACTCATTATTATTTAAAAAATTTAGGATCCCTTGCTTTTGAAATGAACCTAGGTAATTATCTTGTTGAGTTAAGTCTTTGATTACTAAGTGTTATATTAATTAATTATATTTAGTGGAGTGAGAATGTTTCAATACATGTATGCATGCATGCATATGTATATGAATAATTATAAAAACATTAAAAATATAATTTCAATTTCAATTCAAAAATATTCAAACTAGCATCCATATATAGTCCTTTATAGTAATATTAGACAAAACATAATCATTAATTGTGCTTTTATTCTATCTTTACCTAATTGTGTGCTGTCTAACTCATATTAATAGGTATAGTATCAATATTTTCTCCTCCTTAACCATCATAATATTACACTTCCACATCTTTATAATTTAGAAAAATGTAATCTTTATTCTTTTATTACATCTAACACATTTTTTTAAGGAAAATCTAATCTTCTTTTGATAACATTTAATTTCTTAAAAATTTTCTTGAAGCATCAACTTTAAAGTATCAACTCACAATCTAAAAGTGTTGAACATGTATTGAAAGTTAATTTTTTTAAAATTTTAAAAATAATATTTTGATATTTTATGAATACGTATCAAAAAAGTATCGGTAAGTATTAGTATCATATATAAATATAGATATATGAGGTAATTTGAAGTATTGATAATTCACAGCTTATATTGTGAGAAAAACAATCAATTACGTTGTGCAAAAAACAAAAACGTTATCAAAAAAAGAAAATAGTTCTTCCATAGGAATGGAAAATATATCATAACATGCAGCTTGCATATTCTAGTAAGGTGTAACTTGTCAACAACAAAAAGCTAACTACTAATAACATGTATTTAGTTGAACATAAATTTATAAGGATAAATAACTAACTTGATTGCTTTATCCATCCTACTTAATGTCACAAAAAGGATATTTCCATTTTTGTAGACAAAACCACAAACCTGATACAAGACAAAATACATATCAATAAAAGATTGACTTTTGCAATATTTAAAAAATGATTTACACAAGACACATCATGAAGAACCTATGAAATATCAACAAATTTGATGAGAGTGAGATGAGCAAGTGACCGAGAGAGATTCCATATTTGATCGGGCTAAGGTTTTTCTGGGAAGGGAGACAAAGTGATATGCTATGCAGCGTTTGAGATTTCACACACATACACACACTCCCTTATATACAAGGCAGGATGGGTTGCTTGAGGGGTAACTTATAGCTTGTCCTACCTATTTACTATGAAAACAAGTTGGCCCGTAAATTTAGCATGCCCTTTTTTCCCTTAAATAGGCAAGTTTTAGCTCATTCATTTCATCCGGTTACAGGTAGGTTGGGCAAGTTGTGGGTTGTCTGCTCACCCGTACTTGAGTGTATACGTGAAGATGTATCTTATTTAATCAATGAAGGGAAAGTCAACGACTTGTGAAGGGAGCTTAGAAATGCAAATTGGAGAGTAATTTGGTGATGTTTAATATCTATAGCCTTCATTTATTTATTGGGAAAATCACAATCAATGATCTTTGTAGCATTATATTCATAAAAAAAGGAGTAAATGATTCTAAAATGGCCTTGCAAGACTAAGGGACTGGAATAAAATTAAAATTCATTGTGTAATCACAAAAAAATTTCCTCGTTATCATTGGTCGTCGGAACATCATTGGTAATGACTGGAGCCCTAGCGTTGGCCACCACTAGAACAGTCACTAGCAAACAACCATTGGAGCTTAGGCAAAGGTGACGAATTATTTTTTTCTGGTGGTTAGAGGGGGTTTGATCTCACAATCTCTTGATAAAAAAAAAAAAAGCTAGCCATCAAGCTAACGATGACTCTTAATCATATAAAAGCAATCTTTTATATATATTATTAACCTTGTTTTCACTCATCAAGTTAATACTTATCAGGAATTTAATGGTTACCTGTCTATTATAAATGACTATTTGTTAAATTACTAATAAGACTTGTTAAAAAATTTAATATCCATCAAAAGTTTACATGTGTCAAAAGTTTATGAAAACTTATTATTTTACTACAATTTACTTATCAAATTATTTAAAAAAAAATTTCAAACTTAATACCGAGACTCATAATTTTATAATTGACTACTTCTTAAATTATTAATGAGAATTTATTAAAAAAATTTATTACGTGCTGGCTTTTATAAATATTTACTTATTTTTATTTAAAAAATTTAATTGTTAAAAAAATTATATGAAAATTTTATTTTAATAAACTTTACTTGTTAAATTATTAAAAAAAATTGTCAAAGTTAGTAACACAACTTTGCATTTAACTAATGATTGCTTATTAAATTACTTATGGAGGCTTGTTAAAAAATTTTATTATACACTAAATTGTATAAATATTTACTTATTTTTATTATTAAAAGTTTACTTGTAAAGTAGGTTTTGTAAACTTTTTATTTTACTAAAATTTTCTTTTCAAATTATTAAGAGAATTTGTCAAAGTTAGTAACGGGTCATATCATTTTATAGATAGTTACTTATTAAATTATTAATTGTAACAGCCCTAGCTCACCAAGGGCCTCTCCCTTTAGATTTTCGTCGAGTTGGACACAAGTAGAAGGAAAGTGGTACTAGGTTCAACCTGAACTTCGTTAAGTAGGAGAGGTTGGATGATTGAACTTTGGAAGGCTCTACTTGCTATATTTATCACAAGAGAATAATCTCATATACTATAGTGGGGCAGCCTTGTTTCCTGATACTCTCTTAAGAGGGGTCATTCGATATGGGGCTTACAAGGAGGTGTGTCCAGCACAGCAAAAATTCAAAGGGAGAGGCCCTTATTGAGCTAGGGCTATTATGCTAATAAAGATTTGTTAAAAAAATTAATTTCCACATGTTTTTACAAATGTTTGCTAAAATAATTTGATAAGTAAATTTTAGTAAAATAATAAGGTAATATAATCTTTTGACAAGTAAACATTTCATAATAAAAATAAGTAAATATTTATCAAAGCCGTTGTATATTAAATTGTTTAACAAATTTTATTTATAATTTAACAAGTAGCTATTTGTGAATTAACAAATGACCATTAAGATTCTTACAATTGTTGACTTGAAAAGTGAAAACAAAATTAATAATATATATAAAATTTTACATTATATAATTAAGAAACATTGCTAGCTTAGTGGCTAGAATTTCTTTTCTTTTTTTCTTGTGACTAAGGGGTTGTAGGGTCAAAACACCCCTTAGTTATCTTAGAAAAAAATTAATTGGTCACCTTCATTGGAGCCCTAATGGCCAACATCAGTCTGATGGTGGCGATTCGATAGTCGATGCTAGAGCTCCAACCACCACCAACAATGTTTTGGTAGCTGTTAGCAATGAGGGAATTTAAAAAAAATGAGGGGTGGTTTTTTTAATTTCAATATGAATTTTAATTATATATTAGTCCCTTAGTATTGTAAAGCAATTTCAACCCTTTGATCCTTTTTTGTTAACATGATGTTATAGAGGTCTTTGATTGTGATTTTTTATTATTCATTTAATGCTATCAAAAAATGAGTGGGGTGGTGTACATATGGGCTCAAGCTCTTATTAAGTTACTAAGTTATATCAAAATTAATTATTTTTTAAAACCTAGCCCTTATTTAAATAATTCAAAGTTGGGCCTATAAGCATTGTTTTATTATTTTTAAAAATTAAAATTTTCAGTTATAATATTTCTTATTTTTAAAAATACAAATTATAATGTTAAAAAATTAAAAATATACAATAAAAAATTTAATTTTAAAACATAAACATATATTTTAAAATTTAATTTAATTTCAAAATTAAAAATATTTTATTGTTTAAAAGACAAAAAATCAAAAACTAGCCGTTTAAGCCTATTAGGATTGGAAATCAAATTCCCATTTCCTTAAACATATTTTTAAGCCCAAATTTTTACAAAAACTTACTTAAACAGATGGGGTATCAGGCCTGATCCTCATTCCCATGTGCTGTCAAATCAGTCTGGAGCCAGTCAAATAGTCCGTTCGATTCCTCAGGAAAAAACACCCCATTAATTAACGCCACCAATCGGGTCGACAAACCCACAAATTAAGAAGGCCAGGAGGGATCCGAGTTTGGTGGGCTGTGGCCAGGAAAGGTCACACGAGATCCACATTCTATTCCCCTTGGGGGATTCGTCCTATTTATATATATGTATATATAAATTACATTTAGATCTTACAAAATAAAATTTATTATAAAAAAATTTCATAAAATTTATAAAATATTTTAAAATTTAAAATTTTATGTATTTATAATTTGAGTAATGGCATTAACATTTGGGCAACCCCTAATCAAATTATAAATGTAAAATATTTTAGATTTAAAAGTATTTTATAATTTTTACAAGTTATCTTGATAATAATTTTTTTAACTTATAATATATCAATAGCATAAGTTATTATCTATTTTATATATTGGTAAGTGATAAAATATAAAAAAAAAGGACAGATTTAAAAATAGAGAGGAGAGCACAACTGGCACAAAGAGGGAGAGAGAGAGAGGTTATGGGGTAAAAAAGTGAGCCAGCCAGGCAAACGAGAGGAAAGGGATGGTCACATGGGTTTTGGTAGAGAATACAGGAAAATCCCACAGGGATATCCACACTTGAAGACTTGATCCACAAGATTTCATGCACGATTTTATACTCTTTCATCAAAGTCATCTTGTCCCACCAACTTCGCATACTAAATTATGTTATACAAATAGCATCACCGTTCGTATTTTTGGTTACCCATTCCTCATTTGTATTCATGTACTGGTTGCGTTAACCTCATGGCCTCACCGCTATAATCAATCATCGTCATCATCTCCAATATTTTTTTTAAAAAAAACAGGTATAAATAGAATTTAATTTCCCCTTTTATACTTATTTTTTATTTAAATATACTACGCACGATCAATTTTATAATTCTTAAAATTCTGAAATGATTGAAAACTAAATTTGTGTTGGGAAAGGAGTAACACAATGATTAAAAGAATGAATTTTTTCACCCTTTTTTTTGCTTAAAAAAAAAAAACTTTTTCAATCCCTTTCTGGGTTTTAATGCATTGTAGTATAAGTACACAGGAACCACCGAACCATTACCTAGTAGACATGATGACTATTCTCAATCTCATTAAGACAAGGCGAGATTTGTCCCTTGCTTATTCTGTTACCTTTTTCAGGAGGAGGGAGCTTCGCTGTGCAAGTTAATCCTATGATAGCACCAAACCTTGTAAATATATTCTACTTCATATTCATTCATCATGTTGCCAATTCTACTAAACACAATTCTTATATGTTATTTTCAAGTGTCGCGAAACAAGATCAATATATGATATGAGTGATATGAAAATACTTTATATAGTAAATTAAAGTTAAATCTTATAACATAATGGACTTTTTGATGTGTTGATAGCATTTTTAATGGAAGAATCACATCTAAAAATTACTCAAGTAAATTATTCATAGACAAAGATTAATAACAAGTCACATTTGAGAAAAAAAATTACATTCTCATTTTAACAATAGTTCATTTTGTATTGGTTCTTATCTATTAATAATTTTCTTGAATAATTCTTAGATGTGATTCTTCTTTTTTTAATATATAATTAAATCCTTCAAAGTTGTTATTCATATATTTGTGTGAATTTTTTAGAATTTATCTCATTTTATTATTTTTTATAAAGCATAAAATTTTTCCATAAAATAAATTTCACAAAAATTTATGAATATGAACTTTAAAAATTTTAAAATGACTTAGAAATAATCTCAATGCAAACATACAAAAAAATTAATTATTTAATTTTTATAGTTTTGATTTAATTATAATTTACTCCTTAAACTTTTACTTATTACAACTCAATTGTTATAGTTTTAATTTGGCTGCAACTCAATTCTTAAATTTTAACTTTTGCAACCCAATCCTTATAATTTTAATCATTTAAAATATTAGTTCATATATTTTTTAAAACTAAAATTATAAAGATTAAGATTATATTAAAATTTAGGACTAATATTTTAAATTATTAAACTCATTATAAATATTACAATTTTAAAATAATTTTAATTTTTATAATTTTAATTTTTTAAAAAATATAGAAACTAATATTTAAATAGTTAAAATTATATTAATTGAATTGTAAGCGTTAAAATTTAAAAATTAAGTTATAATCAAATTAAAAATATAAGGATCTAATTATAAAGAATCAAAATTTAAAGATCAAATTATAAAAAAATTAAAATTTAAAAAAATTTAAATGATTAATTTTTTCAAAAATAAGGGCCAGGGGAATAAAAGGGAGAAGCAGCCAAACAGGTATCTTTCGTCGCATAATGCCATTAATTCAGAGTGTTTCTATCGAACGAGGGATTACAAACAATCAGCGGCAGCTGTAAACCTAAAACGCAACCTCCCCCGAAATTTTGAAAACAAAATCAGCTTTACAGTGTCTGTCCCCACACAAAAAAAAAAAATAAAATAAAATAAAAAATTAGCACATAAACTAAACTAACCCCGCTAACCCCTTGCCTTCATAAAAGGCCATGAGAGAATCAGGACTTTGTAGATATAGAGAGGGTATTCTAGAGTTCTCTGAGAGAGAGTATCAGGTAGGCGCTCAAGAGTGAAGAGTGAAAAATCTATGGAGCATCTCAAGAAGTTGTTGGGGTTGCTACTCGCGGTGTGCACCGTGCTTGTGATTTCGCCGGAGGCGTCGGCCACCAGGTGGATTGTCGGAGGCAACATGGGTTGGAGCCCCAATGTGAACTACACTATTTGGGCTCGGGACAAACACTTCTACAATGGCGACTGGCTCTGTAAGCACCTTATTCTCACCGATTTAAGCTTCGATTTGAGGTTTTATGGAAGCGATTCTTTCTGTCTGTCTCTCATTAGCTGTAGCTTTCCCCTGTCGCTGATACGTGTGTATACGCTGTGTAGATTAGATCTGAACGTTTTCATGCTTAGGATGAGCCCATAGATTTAAGTTACAAGCTCCTTTCTTGTTTCCGTGTACCGAGTAGGTTTAAATAAGTTAATCGTGCTACTTTTGTTTTTCTTTCACCTGTCCTTGAGCGTCATGGTAAATCCAGATTGCCTTTGTAGAAAATGCCCGAAAAATGAGAAACGAGAGACCACTTGATCATTGTAATAGAAGAACTGAAATAATTTAACTTATTTCCACTTGCATGTTGATTTGATTTCCTTGGAATTCTGATTATTCACTTGCCATTTTCAGCCCAGAGGGACTCCGATTGGGAAAATAGAGTTTAGATTCCTTGGTACCTTTCCAGTTCATGTTCCGGTTTCCCAGATCCAGGACTTTTCGCCGGTTTTCTTGCTTATATCATGTGTTCCTTTTTCGAGCTGACTTATGATCCTCTCATTTTCCTCCCGCTTATGCTTTTTTTCTGCTTCTCTTGAACCATTCAAATTAAATTTATATTTTTAAAAATTATTAAATTTATTTAAATTTTTAAATTTAATTTAACGATTCAGATCTGTTCCCTCCCCTGCTCTCCTTTTAAAATCCAGCTCCCTCATTTTCTCACTAGTACTGTAATTATCATTCCTTCCTCATTTCTTCTCATAACCCCCTGTTGTCTTGTCAGTCCTGGTTTTCAGTACTTCAGTTCTGTGATTGGCTTTTAATTCTCCGGTATTTGAAATTATCTAGTTGGTGAATGGTCATCCGTTCGGAGCAGTTTTTTTCACAATCAAGTCCCATGTCCAGTGACCGACGCAGGAAATTTTGTTGATGGGGCAAAACATATATATAAATAAATATTAATATTTTTGAAATACTTTTTCCGATATTAATATATTTGAAATATAATTATAAATATTATTTAATTAATAAAAAATAAATTCACTGAAATTAAAGAAAATTTGTGCTGAAAATGATAGAATAAGTAGTAATTATTAATATCATATGCTAATACTCTTTTTTATAAAAAGAATCATACTCTTTTACAATAAATATTTTTAATATAAATAATGAAAAAATGTTTTATAATATTTTATTTGGTTAAAATAAACAGAACTCTCCTAACCTTTGAGATAACAAAACTCCCCTCACCTTTAAAAGTTTAAAGTTAACTTCCCTAACTTTTTATTTTTTCATCACATACTCCCTTACTATTATTTCTTAGTTATTTTACTAACAAAAATTGTCATTCATGTTTAGAAAAGATACATAGCACCTTATGTGACATCTTATATAAGCTAATAAGTAATAATAACTTTGTAAAAATTTTATCTATATTTTTCCAAAATTAGTAGTACATATTTGTCTCATTTTAAAGGAAGGATAAATTTTTATTGATGTGAGTCTTTCTTGACTTGTGTTAAAAATCATGAAAATATGTTTTCAATGTCAAGTGCCATGTGTATCTCATTAATCTGATGTGGCAAGCTTTGTTAATAAGATGATAGAGTTATTAATGGTAGGGGCTTTGAAAAGGGGGAAAAAGATTGGAGAGGTTAATTTTAAATGTTTAAAGGAGAGAGGAGTTATATGTAGCTACATAAAGTTCAGAAGAGTTTTGTAGATTTTAGTCTAATTTTATATGTTTATATAAATAATATGAACAAGATACTTTCTCACACGAACCAATCTACAATGGTTTTTGGTTGTTGCCACAGATAAAAAATGTAGTGGAATGACCAAGAAAATGTTCAGCGTGAAGACTGAAATTAAAAAAAAGAAAAAAACTTAAATGATGCAGGGAGGCAAGTAATAATTTTTGATGGGGCAAGTGATAATTTCCCCCATCCTACAGCTAAGAGGTGCTATTGGTTTTAGTGTCTCTTCAATGTAGATGCGTCCCTGCCCGTATCCCATTATTCATGTGACTTGGGATGATATGAACTTCATTTAAATTCAGAATCTGCTTATTTTACTTCAGTTACTGTATCGAATGACTGAACCTGTACCATTTGTTCTGTTTGAAATCAGACGATAACAGTTATATTACAGTTTTTGTGTATGATAGGAACCAGCAGAGCGTACTGGAGGTGAACAAGACAAACTACGAGACATGCAATACTGATCATCCACTTCACAACTACACTACAGGAGCTGGACGAGACGTGGCTCCTCTGAATGTAACTCGCGATTACTACTTCGTGAGTGGAAATGGATTCTGCTTTGGAGGAATGAAGGTTCACGTTCATGTGGAAAACCCACCACCACCACCTGTAGTTTCTCCTATAAAGGCTGCTTCCTCCACTCTCTCTTCTTCAGGTCACGTTCTTGTGTTGCCTGTAGCTTTTGCCATTGGTGCAGCTTGGGATGCGTTCCTTCATTTCTGGTGAGATCATGACGATGGTGATTCTGAGCCCATCTCTGAAAGAGAAAAGGACTTGAAAAAGGAAAAAAAAAAAGTAGTTTTGTTGTTTTTGCTGATGTAATCCTGCATTGCGGGCTGAAATTGGGGTGAGGTGAAGTACATGTTTGGGTGGTGTTTGATTTTGAAGATGTATTTGGTGATCTAATTTATTTTGGTGTATTGATTGGGTTAATTTATTGGAGGATTCAATTGCGGGAAAAATTGTTGTTTGGACTTTTAGGAACTTCGCCATGTGAGTGTGTATTAGTCCATGTTCCATTCAAATCTTTATTCTTCTTTGGGAAAAAAATGCACATAATCTCAGCTGTACTTGCTTTGTTTTAAGTCCAGACCTAGACCCCAAGAATTGAACCCATTACTGGAACGTATCCAATCTGGACACTGCCTTCGAACTACATGAAATTCGAACCATGATCTTGGTCCCCTTGGTTTTCCCGCGTCTGGCACAACCTTAATTTTTTCTTTTTTCTTTTTGGGGTGTGAAAGAAATCAGCTTGTTAATGAGGAAAAATACTTTAATGGGTCTTATTATCCCAATTTTTAATCAGGTCCCTAAAATTTTAATTATTTTATACTTTTCATTGTTAAGTCCATTAATTCTTTTCCATCTAACACTGTTTAAATCACTAATAAATCCATTAACTCCATTAGTCTAAGTTGATTAGCAGTCAAGTAAATTAGTCTTTCATACTGAGGACTAACAATGTGTATTGGAAATAACCTGTTAAAATTTAAATCAATGGTTATGAATTCATATTTCACTTAAGCTTAGTGAACAAGTGAATATATCTAGACTATTAATCTAGATTTTAATTGTTCAAATGATACAGGTACTCATTGTCTGTATTAAGTACAGTCATTGAATTTAAATTTAATAATCTTTGTGCTCACTTGCTTAGGTAATTTTGGAGGCATGTTCTCTTTGTTGAAATTGAATGATGAAAGCCATCACCTAGGCCGGTCGAAGAGGTAAGCTTTTGGTGGGGAAGAGAGATTTTGAGCCGCAGATTAAGACCGTGGGAAGTGGGAAGGGCTGGGCAGCATCCAAATGTCGTGCCACTTTGTGCTTATTATTCAAAGGATGAGAAGCTTTTGGTCTATGATTATTATCCCGGGAAGCAACCAACCCTATTACATGGTATGCATTTCTCGTAACCTTTATTTCTCTTTATTCCTCTGTTATCATACTTTGTTTCTTGTCATTTTCACTGGGCTAAAAGATAAAGTTTGTCCTTTAAATCTTTAATCAACAAATCAGAACTAACAGAATACAGTTAGAATCTATGCTGGATAAATGCTATGACTATCAAAGAGGGACACAGTAAATGTAAATTGTTTCTTGAAAAATTGATTTATAAAATATGTTGTGATAGCAATTTCTGCAGACGTTGTTGAGTCAAGGCTATGCTCGACATATCTTTCCAAAGCTACTGACCCTTTATACTGCATTATTTTGAATTATCTTTCTCTGCAGTGCACAAGGACTTTCCGTAATGTGATTTCATACCAATTTGCTTGTCTCATCTATTTGCATGAAATGATTGACTTAATACATATGTGTGCTTTTGAAGTTATCACTGTAGAATTCAAATTCCATTCAAGAGCTAGTGCAACATTGAACGTCACTTGGGTGATGTCTGCAAGGAGACTGCTTATAAAGTTTCCTAAATGTATTTCTTGATCATTTGATTTACAATGTGCCATTTTATGATGGATTTTCACTCTGAACATGTGGCAAACATAACCTTTTATAGTCAGATTTTATAATGATAAGCAATAAAATCATTGTAATTACAATTAAAAAATGATTTTAAATAAAAATGGTGTTAATTTATATGTTACAAAATAATAAATAGACTTAAATAATAATTAATATTTATAATAATTTTTTTTAAAATACTCAAAAATATTTTATAATATCCAACACGTGTAGCATGACCTAAGCAAGTGAGCGCAATGACTATTCTGCTTGATCGATGTTTTGTTCTCTTCCTCCAGCACAAGTTGTCAATCCACGATGTAAAAAATTAATCTACCTGGCTGCTAATCAACTTAGACTAACAGAGTTAATAGATTTGTTAATTATTTAAACGGTGTTAGATGGAAAAGGATTAACCAACTTAACGGTGAAAAATATAAGGGCCCAATAAAAACAATTAAAATTATAAGGATTTAATTTAAAATTAAGTAAACTATAACGACCAACGAAGGTAATTTCCCTTTTAATAAAAAGAATGAAGGAATATAACAAAATAACCCTGATTCTTGGAGGTTTAAGTGTGTGGGTATGGGAGAAAGAAAAATAAGCAAAGTTATTTTAAGACGAGAAAATAACAAATAAAATAAGTCTTCATTAATCATATTATATATTTGGATAAAAGGTGATAGATAAAAAGGATAAAAGTGTAAATTTAACTTGAAACTTTTCCTTTAAGGGCGCTTGGTATCTTGAACTTTTTTTGGAAGCAATGTTGCCTCAAAACTTTCCAAAATGGTGCAACATTGCCCTCCATCAGAGTTGATTGTTCGTTAATCATTTTTGTCTAATTGGACTTGCCACGTAACTATCACATGGCATTTTTTAAAAAATTAAAAAATTATAAAGGTATAAATTTATCCTAAAACTTTTCCTCTGGGAGCGCCTGATATCCTCAACCTTTTTTTGAGAGTAATATTGCCTCGAAACTCTCCAAAATAATGCAATGTTGCCCTGTTATTAGAGTTGACTATTTTGTTTGATTTCATTTGCCATGTGATATTTTTAAAAAAATTTAAAAAATGCCGTCCCCTCACTCCTTATATCTTAATTGCACATCGCTCTCCCTCCTTCACATTCGACCATTTTTCTCCTCTTCATTCCTCCCTCCTCCACCTTAACATTTGCAAGACAAGAGCTAAATTAGAAGCCCTATAGCCGTCGCCTACGGAGTTGTTACTTCTCCTTACTTGGCATTGGTCAATCTGAGTTGTTAATTTTTTGTTCTTATTTTTTGAATATTTTGTGTTGTTCTTGAATTGTTGGGTTGTTAAGTTGTGTTCTTTATTATCTTCCTCTTTGCCCCTTCTCTTTGATTTTTTTTTATGTTAAAAATCTGTGTTTGATTGTTTCTCTTGATTGTTCTTTTATGCTTAAAATCTAAGTTTGCTTTTTCATCTTAGTATTCTAAGTTATTTTACATTTTTAGTATTGTGGAGGAAGAAGAAGAAGTTAATGAAGACAAAGTATAGCTCCTTTTATTTTTTTTAATTTTTAAAAAATGCCATGTGGCTATCACATGGCAAGTGAAGTCAAACAAAATGGTCAAATTTGACAGCAGAGTAACATTGCTCCCAAGAAAAAAGTTGAGGATATCATATGCCCCTGAAGAAAAAGTTTCAGGATAAATTTACACCTTTATCATTTTTTTAATTTGTTAAATTGCCACGTGGCAAGTCTAGTCAAATAAAATGGTCAACTCTGACGGCAGGGTAATATTACATTGTTTTGAAAAGTTTCGAGGCAATATTACTCCAAAAAAAAGTTTAGAATACCAGACACCCTTGGAGTAAAAGTTTCAGGGTAAATTTACAGCTTTACCCTAGATAAAAGGTGATAGATTGAAAAACATTTGTTTTTCGGTAGAAAGTAAATGTATTAATAAGAAAAAATAATTACAAAAAAGACAATAATAAAGACACATTGAAGGCCAACTATAAACTCATAACTAGAGCTTTGTGTGCTTTAAGGCCATGGCTAGAGCTAATAATTCAGCCAAACCTGACGAGCTAATCTGAACCCGCTTGAAAAAAATTTAAGCTAGGCTTAAAAAAGGTACTTTTTTATGTTCGAGCCTAAGAAAAAATTTAAGCCACGCCTAATCGAGTTCGGGCTTGACACGAATACCCGGATAAAATTTTTTTATTTTTAAAAAATATATAAAATTATAATAAATATTATTAATTGTTTAAGTTTTAGGTTATTTTATACTAAAATATCATATATTTAAGTCCAATATATTGTTTAAGTATTAGAAAAATATATTTATATTTTTTATAAATAAAATAATTAATTTTAAAGTAAAAAATTTAATTAAAAATGATTTTAAAAATAAAATTTGAGTATTCGGGCTGCCCAACAAAGAAATTCAAACTAGGCTTGGCTATTCGGGATTTTTTAGGGAGTTGGGCTCATTCAGGTCGAGCCTAACTAGGCCCAACCTGCCTGAATTCCTAGCTCTAGCCATGGACTTACGCTTCAATTTTTTTTTCACTTATACTCTATATAACTTGTCATTATTTTTCCTATTTAAGTATTAATGCTAATTAAATATTTTTATTATGAATTTATTTCTTGCTTATACTATATATAACTAGTCATCATTTTTACACCAAGCATTAATGTTAATTATATCTTTCCATTAAAAATTTATTGCCCCACATTTCACTACAATTCTCATTCTCATTTTCAATATCAATTAACCAACATCTAAATAGAAGGGTAACATATATATAATATATTAAAAAATTAAACTCTTCTTCGAATACATATATTGCTTAGAGAGTATTATTGATTTGGGTAAATGATCAATATACCCGTTAAACTATTGTTCAAATAGCATTATAGACCTTAAACCCCATGTATTATGCAATTTCTTTCCTCAACTTTTAAATTCCTAACAATTGATTGCTTGGCATTCAGTATAGGAATGTTGATCGTTAAGTGTAATGAGAGGGAAGATGGTTTGACATAATTTTGCTAAGTTAGCATGCCATGTGTGCAAGGTAGTCTTAGGCAAGATGGCATATTGGTAATTGTCCTAGATACTCTTTTTCTCTTTGCTTATATTCTTTGCTTTTCCAATCACTCTAATTTTTTTTTCAATATGGATGTTGTAGCTTCTAATTATTTTACTAGACTAGTTCAATCTTCATTTGCCAACAATCTTAATGGCTCTAAGCTATAGCACGACACGACGCCCATTGGCCCGTCGTCATGAACTTATTGATATGTTGCTTTGTTAAGCACTTATGTTGTCGTTGATGCTTTTTTAAAGTTGTTGGCACCTGTAGTAGAGCATTCACTAGCCACCTTGCCTTCTTTGTCAACAGATGATCCCATCCTCTTAGTCTTAAGCAAGGAAAAGCCTTATTCTTGTGGTGCAGTGAAGTTTATTGGCTATATTCCTATGAAATTGAACATCATCGGAGGCTTCACGAGGAAATCGTCAGTGAAAACCCCACTAATATTTAAGAAATGTGCCTATTGTAGAGAAATCTTAAGCATCAAAAAGGAAACATTGTTAAAATTTGCAACCAATGCAACTTCCATATATGCAAGTAAGACCATGGTTGATTTTGAGGTTGATGGTGAAGAACTAGGAATGGTTGATTTTTAATAGGACTCGTACAAGGTATGTGTTTAGGCTTAGAATTTTAAGAGAGTCCGTGAATTTTGTGGCTACTAGTATTGCAGTTTTTATAACATCCTCAAATTTTAATTTGGTTATTTAAGTTTAATTAGATTAATTAAGTGTATCAATGAGGTACATGGCCAGAGAGGTCTAATGTATATGTTTGGTTGTAATTTTAGCTCTAAACGCGGGCCTAAAGGAGAATTGAGTTGCCCAGATGTGAAAAGAGGACGAAAACAGAAGGGCAAGGATTTGTGCCACGTGATGTGGCTCATAGAAGAGCCACCACAGTGCATATGTGCTGATACACCTAAGGAGATGCTCTCTGTGCCATGTACCACGGCGGATTGTGTGTCTACTGCAGCACATGATCATTTTTCTATAATATAAGAATGTGAACTGATACAACAGAAGAAAGACAAAAAAGAAGAGGCAAAGAGAAATAGGAAGAGCAATACTAGGGATTGAGGAAATCAACCTTTGGGAGTACTTTAGAGCTAAAAAACATTATAGATAAGGCTCCTAAGCTTAAAACTTCCTATCTTCTTCCATTTTCTTGATTTTGGGAGTTAGAGTTTGGTTGAAAATGATAATTTTCTATCCATATAAGCTATGGGTTCAAACTCATTGACTTAAATAGAGTTAATAGGAGTAGATTAAGCTAATTAAACTTATTATTTATTGTTCGATGATGATTGGTAGTTGGGGAGCATTTAATATGCAAAATTCCACCATAAATATGATGGTTGGGACAATATGGCTCCATTAATGGCCACCAAAGAGTTCAATGATGTTAATGATAGCTAAAGGAAGCTAAGAAATTCTATGATATTTTCATATGAGTAAAGAATGAATCTTGAGAGTGAAGAAGTGTCGAGTTAGTAGTGGAAATTATTTGAAAAATGGATATTGATTAATTATATTGTAAATGTTTGTAGAGTAGTCTTATCGGAACCATTCAAGCTTCTTGGAAGCTTCGGGAGTGAGTATTTAAGGGGTAAAACCTTTAACCCCTCAAAACCTTAAGGTAATCAGAAAAATTCTTTCTCATGTTCTTATGTGTTAATTAGTTTATGGTTTGACATTTGGTAATTGAATTATATGAATTTGAATGAAATGCAAGTATGGTATAAAATTTCTTGAAAATCCATTATGATGATTTTTGCAAAAGTTCAATGATATGTTATAAGCAAAATCCTTTAAAGCATGATTAATGGATTTCTTGTAATATGATTTTTTGAAATTTAATGATTATGTACTAAGTGGAGTTCTATGAATGTGTGATAGAAGGAGTTTAATGAAATTGTAATGGATTTGACATTGAGAAGTTTAATGAGATTGGTAAAGTAGAGTTCAATGATTTGATTGGGCATATATTTGTGATTGCCATGTATATAATTGGGTACAATGATGAGTAGATGCATGCTTTGAATTACACATATCTATATATTATATGATCTTGAGAGGCGGGAGTTCGCCTAGGTAGAGGAGTAGAGATTTAAATCCACATGATAAGACTCCCATCTGAGTTGATGGCTTGCCTATATTATTTATATACATATTATCCCACTTATTCAATGAGAGATTGTCCCATTGGTTCAACAAGAGATTCAAACCTAACTAGTTATCCATTAGTTCAACAAGAAAGCTAGTCTAAAAAAAATGACACCCTAGAGTATGAGAAATGGGAGAAACCATGACCCATAAGTAAGTCAAAAAAAACCTTGGCCAGGTAACCCCTCACATGTATTTAGGCTAAGGAAGTCTTAGATTATAGACTATCCTAATGTGTATAGTCTAAAGTTTTGTGTCAGAGAAATAAGAAAGATATATGGTAGGTGTGATCATGGATATAGTGAAAAAAGGTACATGATTGTCTCAATTGTGATCATGAGTTTAACTTGATTCCATGTGAAACTATGTTAATAGATCATGTGATTAGTTCTTTTCTTATATGAAATTGTGTTTATTAATCATAATCTCTTGAGCATGTGCAATTATGCTTGAAAATGTGGTTTTTATGTTCTTGAGAATTATATGTGATTTGGAACTGTATTCTAATTTACCACTTGCATTTAAATTAATTGACATGCATTAGTATAAATTAGTTGAACCTTAGTTATTGAATGGTTGTACTCACCCTACTATCTTTAACATTACAAAAAATAGTTCAAAAGGATCAGACAGAGAAAAACAACCAAAGGCATAGGATTTATCATCCTATTAGTAGGCTTAGTAATCCTCTCCCGTCTTTTAAGTTGATAGGTGTATATGATAATTGATATTTCCAACTAGGACTAATCTATATTGGATCTTGCATTATTTGTTTTATAAAATACAAAGTGTATTTTGGGCTCTAGGGTATATGTATGTGATTTGGGTTATCTAAAACAGGGCTAATTTACTAGTGCAAGTAAGAAATGACTATGACATGTGATTACTGTGGATTTTATGATGAAATGTATGATTTTAGCTCCCCTTCTATTTTTGAGATTTAGGGGTTAAGAGTTGAAATTGTGATTTATAAGTATTATGATTGTTGTGGTGTGTTGCATAGGTCCGTTTTAATCCATTGCATGTGATCTAATTGGTGTCAATGGCTATTGACTTTTGGTGTATGAATTGGATACTTAGTTTGGTGTAAATTGATGAAAAAGTTGAGTTTTGAAATGTGTGTCCAAATTATAAATAAGTAATAATTTAAGTATGAGACCAAAGTCATTAGATAGAGTTTTGAAAATGATTTTTGTAACCACCTAGTTCACGTCAATTGGACATCGGACAGAGTTTTAGGGCTTGTCAAAAGTTGCCCCAGAAGTTATCAATTTGACAGGATGCATTGTGCAACGAGCTGCGAAACATGACATAGAGGCTCACGAGACATGGTGTAAGTTCCCTGAGCCATCGTGCGTGCCTTGAATTTTGCAAAACTCTTTGCTTTCTAATTCTAAAGCAAATGCACTAATTCTTTAAATGATTTCCTCATAATATTTATACTCTGATTTATCAATTGCAAAACCTTTTGAAATGGTTTTGATTTTGAAAATTTAGGATCCCATCTGTACAACCTATTTGTGAACTTGATAAATATGTCTTTTGCCTTAAGCCAATCTCTTAATTTTGAAAATTTAGAGTTAATCATAATTTGTGAGGGATGATATTACATTTTTGGGAGGAAGGGAAGTGAGGGTGGTGATGATGGAACTAAGGGTGCCTGAGTAATGTAATGTGGCTATGGCTATTTTGTTCAGTGCAGCATTGATGATTCATAATAGGTAGGTTTTTCCCTATTTAACTTGAAAATTGAATCCATAACTCAGCGACACATCAATAAAGGTAAGTATGAGTGCAACATGAGCATATAAGGTGGGCCTCATAACCTAAAAAGCAACTACCATTTTCTTCAAGTTAAAGTTAGGGGGTCAGCTGCTAGAAATCTAAAAGTTGAGGGAAGAATTTTTATAATACATGAGTTTATGGTCTACTATTTGAACTGTAGTTTGGGGGTATATTGCTCATTTATCCTTTTGATAATACCACTAACATGTATTACTATTAAATGAAATTTTTCAAAATTAAATTAGCTTAAATTTAATTTAAGATCAATCATGTTACAAAATAAATTAAATGGATTAACTATATTATTTATCAAAAGTAAAATGTTAGAATTATTTGGTTATAAAATTTAAATATATGATTTTATCGCTTAAAAAGCTAGACAAGTAATATGAAAATATATAAATGATAATGTATTAGATCTCTTAAATAATTTTGTTTTAGGCCCTAAAACTTTTTCACATGGTCCTGCTCATAACCCATATAAAGATAGTTTGAAAGTATGATATCATCATACCATAGGTGAAGAAACTCAACATCTCTAAAGAAACTACTAAAAAAAAAAGCATAACATGATAAATTGAGAGAAACCACTACATTGATGCAAAGATACTTTTATTCTTTATAAGGAACAAAGAATGAAAAAGTCATGCCATTATGCCAAACCTTGTAAAGGTAGCTATCGACACTTACCCCTAACAAGTTTGATGAAACAACATGGAGAGATTTGATAAATATGCTAGATCCAAAGCCATTGTTGAGAAAAGCTTTGCATGCCAAAAGAAGTGTCTAGGTCCCAAATTAACCACACGAATAATGATGAAAAGTTCATCATTGTAAGTTTTATTCCTCATGTGTTCTCCTTTGCTTTACTTATCGGTACTAGCAAATAACTGCATAAGAATAAAACCTAAAAGAAAACATTAAAATGGAAAACATTCTCATGAAACCCAATCTAAAAAGCTAATATCAGAATGTTTTCCAAGCCACCTGTTGAGATGATAAACAAAGAGAACCTACTAAAATCATAAATACAACACGTATTAGAAACAAAACAAAGATGGGAATCAGTAAATAACACAAAAAGCTTCCTAAGACTATTAACAAACTAATCCTATAAAATACAAAAAACATACACAAAGCAAACTAGAACATAAAACTAAAAGAAACTAACAGCAACAAACAATTCAAATTTAAATTAAAGTAAATCTAAGGGAAGAGTTATTAGAGTAAAGAATTACTTACATTTTACCCTTTTTATGAAAATTGTTATAAAACCTTCATGTTTTGTAAGATGCAAAGCTTGTATTGAGATAATTTTTTTGGTTTTAAATTTACTGCCCCGACCTCAATTTGTTACTAGTCTTGTGAGAGAATGGAATAGTTTTCAAAAGTTTAAGATTAGAGGCTAAGACTATTTAAGTCAATAGTATAAAAAATATATATGGAACAATCTTTTTTTAAAATGAAAAGGCTAAATTCTTAATGAAAATTGACAAGTCTAAGAAATATATCTACAATTATAAGAAGGCTCTGTCAAAATTATAGTCTCTCTATCTATCTCTTGAATGAAGTGAGTAGTAAAATTAGAAGAAGTATTAGCATCTCTATACACATGCTAATGAGAAACCCCCTAATTTCTCATTAAAAGATTTTTAATGTCTTGAATAATGTTATAGCTCGAATGATTGATGCCGTAAATGATTATGATTTCTTGATCAATAGAATTAGTACATAACTCAATCATTTTGAAATCATGGAACCAACAAAGTTTTAACCCCTTATGGATGGTGATAAGCTTTACCTTCATACTTGTATATATCCAAGTTTCTTAGCAAAGCTAAATCTCCATCTTCCTTAATTATATCTGATTAATGGAACATCCATTTATAATACTAAAGATTAAATAAAGGTTGCAGTGTGGTGGAATTGCAATGCCATTGGAATCAAATCACATGGGGTAGCCTTATAACATCCTATACATTTTATTTTTGGGTTTAGTTAATTAACCAATGTTAATTAAGGGTATGAAACAAAGTAAGAATGGGTTAGGAGTAAAGTAGAGCAAGATTTAGGGCTTGAGAGTGAATTTGAGAGGGAATTTTGGTCTCTGTATAAAACAGTATGTGGTTGTAGCCTAATAGGTTACTATCCTTTATAAATGAGCATCTCTAAAAGAGGAGTGTGCTCTCTGTTCACAACTATTCACAGTTGAGTCCTTTACTGAAGATAATCATTAGCAGTTGTAGACAGAAGGGGCAAATCTTGATTAGTGACTTCAACCATGACTGATCATGATTTTAACATGCACGATCGTCCATAATTGAAACATCAATTTTGCATTATAAGAGTCTAAAAAAATGTAGAAACAAAGAGAAAAGAGAGAAAGGTCGAGTAAGGAGAAGAAGCTTTGATAGGGCATGAATTTTTTATGATTGGAGGTGTCTTTGAGTTAGCAATCACTTGAGGTAAGTTCTTCTGTCCTTCCTCTTCCCTTCTAGCTCGATTTTAAGGTTAGGATTCCTAGTTTTTGTTAGATAGGCTGGTATCCAAGAGGGGGTAAATTGAATGACACTTGATTTTTCTGGAAAACTTAAAGGAGAGAAAGATAGATGCAAGAAGTTAAGAGACTTGACATGAGATATTTATCCTAATGCAACCTAAATCTTTACCTACGTCTAATTCTCAAGATCACCCTTGAGATTTCCAACTAAACTCACAAGCTTAACTAGGTACTTGCAACCTCAATACAACTTTCAAAACTTTATAAGTTTTGTTTCAACAATAAACTTTATTACACTCAGCAAGTTGTTACAAATCACTTGAAAAACTCCTTTTCAAGAGTTCACTCAAATATCAAAATTCTCATATATAGTTTTGATTGTTAACAGACCATTGGAACAGTATATCTAGCTGTTGGTGACATTTCTTACGTGCAACCAGATGATTAATGTGTGAAATAAGCTAGGCAAGTTTCAGTCAAGCATATGTGACAATTCAATTGTGAACACAAGGATGACTCATGCATATTTTGTAGCATAAAGAGATGCAAATAATTATATATGTAGGGGTGTAACCCTCAGGTTCTCACACGTGAATTGGCTAGCAAAATGCCAAAGCCAATTCTATGTGAGGAATCACGCGTGGGACCAACTTACTAACTAAGTCATTTTGTGAAACATATCACACATGGAACACTCTATTATACATACGTGAAATGGCTAGTTACAAAACTAAGTCATTCTGTGAAACATATCACGCATGGTAATCATGTGCATTCAAGCGTGGATTGCTTGATTGAAAAGACTTATAACAATAAGTGACTAATCACACAAGTGTACAAGATGAAATAGGGTTGAAATAGCTTAGGATTAACTCAGGCTAAATGTGTTCAAAAGACTAAGTAACAAAACATGCATGAATACATTCCATTTCAGACATGAAATGACACTTTACAATATGCAAAGGAATATAAGGTGATAATTCAAGTGTGCGTACACAAGGGTACCTTGCTTGAATTAGAGCACAAAAACTTTATCAAAACATCACACAAACACAGGTGACAAATCACACATAGATTACTACTGGTTCAAGTGTGAAACATCAGTCAGTATGCCTAGAGTGACAAATCACGTGTGAGACCATACTGAATCACATGTGAATCATCAGATAGAGAAAAGATCAACTTCTATAATCCAATATAAGCTAGAAAGACATAACTCACAAGCTTGAATTGACTAAGATAATTCTTAAGATGCACAAGTAAGACTTATACACCTAAGATGATGCATTCATTTTAAAAATGATAACATATAATTAAGTTCTCAAAGTTTTCACATTGAATCTAGGAGAATTAAATAATTTATTTTATAAATTTTTTTCTTCTCTTAGTTCTTCATGATCTTGAGGTTTTGTCTTTATTCATAAATCTTTATGTATCTGGACACATAGCAAACACCTTTTCTCTTGATTTTATAATTATCAAAACATATGATTCAATAGTTTTTTCTTGATTTCAATCCCTACCCAACTTTTTGAGTTTTTGATGGATATGGCTAAATTAATGGGGATAAATGAAGTTGTTAGAAGTTAGTTTATGCTCCTAAAACAATGGGTACCAGTGATGTGGTCATTGGATCTAGATTTCTATGATTTTAATTAACCTTAGACTCTTTGATGAAGAAATTGGATTGTGGGGGGCTAAATAGAGTTAATGAAAGCTAATAAATCCATTGGATAATAGTTTGCATTTATGGCTTAAGATTTTGGTCATTAAAGTTGGTGATTGAGAGTTGGAAGTGCTATGCTTGTTGGTTATTAATAATGATTATTGTTATGGATTGTAAAACCTTTTAAGCTCAATTCAAGCTCAGGAAGCGATTTTGTATTGGGCATAGCCTTTGCCTTTGAGTTCTCAAAGGTTTAAGGTAACTAAGGAAAATTTTACTTTATGCTATTGCTTGTTAGATTGATTATGGTTATTTAAGAACTTGAACTATGCTTTTTATAGTTTCCTAAATAGAAATTTATGTTTCTAAAGTTTAAATTTGATATTTTCTATCATTTGGAAAAGTATGCAAGTGTGGTTGTAAACATTTATAGATGAAGTTATAGAATTTATAACTTGATGAATTGAGTTTATGAAAACATAATGTAGTCATATATATATATATATATATATAATGTTATGAGCATGAGAATATTTAGCATAATCATATTGGGTGGGAGTTTGCCCTAAGAGGAATTAGGATCATATTATCCATATGGATATAATCAACACCATAAATGGCCCCAGTGTTTGGTTTAGGGTCAGATACTCCTGAATCTCACCTAAAAATGGGTGTAAATTTAGGTTTTCTAAACCCTTTGCCCTTAATATCACCCTAGACTAGGTGTGGAATACGACATTGTGACACCCCAAATGAATTCAAAAATTGGGTTAATTTGTGTCTAAAAGTAAGCGTAGCACCTTTGGCCTAGTAGCTCCTCATAATTGGTGAGCTTAAGCTAGTTCATTCACATGAACTTCGCCTTACTGAATTGACAGCCTACAAATTCGATCGGCAGATATAAGGGTTATAAGGAGTATTGATCATGAATTAGTTGATATCATGAAATGTGATATTACATTAAGAATTTTATTGATTTTAATAACCCACTTTGCTTGCCTTAGTTAATTTGACTTGTATGTGTATAACTTATAATTTTCTTAATTATTAAGTGATTATACTCACCTCTATCCTATCTTTTTACAAGTACTAGCTTTGAACAAGCTAAGGGAAAGGCTTCTAAGGCTTAGGAATTTTGTATTCATATTGCGTGCCCCTTTTTTATATTTATATGTGTAATTTGATAATGAAATTGTCAAATAGGGTCATTCTTTTGAATACTTGCACCATTATGTGTCACATGTGTTGATTGGTTGTATTTAATGCCCTAAGTTTAATTGTATAAGCTACCATTGAGTGTTAAAGGCCTAAATATTGGTATAAGTATGCTGATGATTATTTTGTTGACTATAACTATTACTAAAATTTTAAGTTTTGAACTTTACCTTGCCTTTGCTTTTTAATAAATTTAGGGTTGAGGATTGAAAATGAAAATTATACTAGATATATCTATTGTTGTGTTTTGTACAAATTGTCCTAAATCTGTTGGGTTTGGACTAGGTGGTTGTTTTGGTTATTGGTACTTTGGTTGAAATTTGGACACCTTAAAGGTTTTAAATGTTAAAAAGGAGTTATTTTTAGTCCAGGTGTCCAACTTTTTGATTTATTATAATTTGAATTTGATTAATGATAGCATAATATTGTTCTTGTACCTGTGCAATGTATTGTAGCATAAGGTGGCTACGTCACGGTGTATGACATAAAGGATGTCAAGTCATGGAGGAATTTGTGCTAGTCACCACAAATTCTCCAAAAAATTGTTAAAATGGCATTTTTACCCTTTCTCCAAATTGGATTTACTTGAAATGGTATTCCATGTTTTCAATCATTTTCCAGCTCTGATATATGCTTCTTTAAGGCTTGTTAATATTTGCTTTAGTGGTTAAAATTTGAGATCCCAATGGTTTAAGAAATTATATTCTATAAATAACAAGTTTTACCCTTTTTTAATATACTTGTAACTATTAAATAGTTTTAATCTTATTTACCATGGTATAATATATTCTACCAAGGTAGGGACTATTTGTTGTTCATTTTAAATTATAAAAATTTATATATTTATTCCTATTAACCATAGTAGATATTCAATCTGAGTCTTTTTCTCTTTCTACTATGATTATCTCTTTTAACTATAGTTAAACCTTATTTTTACCATGGTAATGTGATATAGGTAGTTGTTCCCCAAATACTATTGTAATGTTTGGTCATTCAGTAAAACATATGGAGTTAATTAAGTAATAATATTACAGGCCTCGTCTTATATTTTCCAATCCTAATCCCAAATCATTTCCCCCTTTTTATTTTATTTATTTATTTTTACCTCACTCTCTACTACACTAGTTCTCTCTTTACCATTGATGAAAATTCCAATTAATTTAAGTTTTGATTTCATCATTTGAGAAACAAACATTTTAAGTTTGGGCCATTGCCCACTAGAGTAAACTATCCCTTTACCATATCATAAGATGAAATTAGGCAACAACAATGGTTGGACCTAATCGAATGGGCTAATTTCTTAAAACATGGTAAAACAAAATTTCAACTTTCACTGGGAGAAATTTTTACATTTAATACCTTTGAATAGAATTGTTTTCTATAAAAAAAAATATTGTGAGCTATTAAAAAAAATGAAGATATTATTTCATGTCTTAGAAACTAATGAGTCTGGGCCATTTTCTTTTTCCTGGAAAAGAGTCTGGCCCATATTGAGTATACGGGATAACTGATGGCCTAACAGGAGATACTGATCTATCGAATTCGATCCAACACTAGATCCAAACTTGACCTAAGCTCTGCGCTTGTTTTACATTTTATTCCGTTAAAACCAAGGGATGAGATAGGCAATGAAAGTGTTTTATTATATCACAAATGAAATCGAATATAGAAGGTGAAAAAAAAAAGAAAGTGAAAGAGAAATGAAAGTGAAAGGGCGTTAAAGTCCCAAAGCGCACTCGTGATCAACGTTGGGGAGAGAAAGAGAGAGACTGATGAAAAGAATGCAAGAGCAAGAGTGTAGACTCTCCAATCACTGAATTGGAAGACAAGGCAAATAGAAAAGGCAATTCTTTCCTTGCGAGCACCACTTAGTATTCCAGTCACACTAAGATATATAAATAAATGAATTTATAAAAATAATAAAATTAATTGAATAGACTTGAATTCTCCTTCTCTACCCGCTCTCTCTTATTCCACATGCTCCGGTATATCTTAAGCAAAAAAATATTGTTAACATTTTTATTTGACGCGGTAATATATTGTAGAATTCAACCATGCATGCAGGATAAGGTAATTTAATTTTATCAACTAGTTGGAACAATAAAAAAAAAGAATATTCAAGTAAATTTGATAGACTAATATGTCTATCCCTCATGGCCTCCCCGTTTCTCTTGATCCCTGTTGTTAAAGTATTTCATTCAACTTCCTCATTTATTTATCTTTTGCAGTTACATACAGCTTTAGTTTCTTGCCTTTTGTTTTTTTTCTCTTTTCCGCTAACAAGTTTTGTTTCCACCTAATTATATTTAGATTATACTTCATTTGTTCATATATCCATCGAATCTTTTAAGGCTGAGACCGTGAGCTAAAAATTTATTCAGTGGCCTCTCTCATATGAATATTAGAATATCTTAATTTCCACTATAACAAGACCTATGCTCAACATCTGTGACACAGCTTCTGATCTATTTTTGTAGTAAATATATTGATAAAAAGTGGAACTGCTAATGGTAATTAATTATACAAATGACAAGAGAAACAAACACCCTTGGCAAAGTCTGAATAAAAGAGGACATGGTAACGTCCAACTTTACTTGCAAATATCCAAATTATTAATACTATCATCGAAACCATCACAGCACTAAATTAGTTGGCCCTACACGTAAACAAGCGAATTAATAGTACCCCAGAAAACGATAAATGCTTATTTTTTTCATAACTTCTTATTTTAAGGTAGCGCTGAACATTAATTAATTATATGTTGAAGCTGTATTACAGAAATAGAAATAGCTGTTCAAAAAGCGAAGTGTAGAAAAAGGATCAAGAGTACTCATCACAAGGGATTGGGTATTAAAGTACACGTGTACGGCGATAGAACACTTAGAGGGTATCAAGTGGGGCCCATCTCGGTACAAGATCGACATTTTTGGTGCAAGCTACTACACGCCTGTTGCATGGTGGGTGCAGCGCTGTCCTTAAATTTGAGCAAGCCGTTACTTCCGTTCTCTGCTAAGCCCAGCCTCACGGTTTTCAGATCGGAGAACGTGGTTGTTGAGGTGCAAGATTCGCTTCATTTTCTCTAGGCGTGTTTGGCGAGAGAGAAAGTGATGCAAAATTGGAGGTTGACAGTGATGAGCAGGGTGGTGGCGATGGTGGCGGCGGTGCTGCCTATAATGGCGGCGATGGGAGATCCGGTGCTGCACAAGGTGGGTGGATCAAGAGGTTGGATCAGTCATGACGTTAACTATACTGAATGGTCTGCTCAAGAGCAATTTATTCTCGGTGATTGGCTCTGTATGTGCTCTCTCTCACTCAACTTTCTACTTCCTCTCTTTCCCTCTCTCTCTTCTGTTTGACAATATGGATTTGACTGCAGTGATCTTGAATGTAGATTTATCTGCCTATAGTTAGATGCTCCCTTATTTCATTCAATTTGCTGATCCACGCTACGGTACGTTGAGGCTTAGTTTGGTATGATTCAATCCTTGAACTCCGCAAATGTTTTGAGAGGCTCATTTGTACTTTGAGCTTCTTGTACTGGTCGAGTGGTCATCCAAAAACTCAGAAGCTTGAGCGTCTCATTTTTATATCACTCTATTCATTTTTTGCTTGATGGACAACTTCTATGTTCTAAATTAATCAAGATATCTTTAATTAACGAGGTGCAAATGAAATGAGTAATTAAGTGCATTGAATCTCTTATACTTAGGTTCTTCACTGGGATAAAGGAGGGGATCACAAATTGACTGATTAAATTAGGAGGCATTGTGTGGTTGTATCTGCTTATACATCCTATGTATTCTTTTTTTTAAAAAAAAAAAACTTTTGTTAAAGGGAAGTTTACGATGGTCTTTAATGGTATTATTAGATCTCAATGTCTCCTATCCCCAATATATATCATCAACAATATTATATTTGTTAACTAAGCTTGCCCCCACTTTGCCTAATAATAACGCCAAAATAAAAATAGCATTACCTTTTCCTTTTTGTTAATTAAAGTTCAAAATATCACCGAGGCTATATATATGAAGTAAAAGCCATCACCTATATATGTTGGTGTATATGCCTGGAATGTCTGTTTCAATATTGGCAAAAAGGTATCAGCGTCATTTAGGATGGCATTAAGATTGTTTCGCATGGAGTAAATTAAGTTGATATAACACTGACCTAGTAAAATTTACTTTGATAAAAACATGTTGTGTGATAAAAGTGATGAGAAGAGGAGAAAAGTAAAAGTTGAAAGAACAATTCTGGCTCCCGACAGAACAAAAAGAAAGAGAATCTTACTTTAAAATGATGAGAAAATTATGCTTGCCAATTACATTTGGACCGATGCTCTCCAATTCGAAATCATATAATCACTGTGCCATTGTCACCACTGTTTCATCTTTTTAATTGATCCGTTCCCTATTCTGACTATCCATCATGCGTACATGAAAGCAACAACCAAAAACATTCTGTATATATATATAATCAGAAGAAGGATATACGTAACGACAAGAAAAAAAAAATAGAGGAAAAGGTGAAAACTTCATAGACTAAAAAGAACCCAAAAAAACAAAAAATACTGGTTGTCTGTTCTCACTATTTTCTTGGATATGTGAAGTGTTCATGTTAAAGATGAGTACCTCATGAGCTGAAATGAATAACATGTGTGTGCGCACGCGCGCGCGCAGTATTCAGCTTTGACAAGCGATACTTTAACGTTCTGGAGGTGAACGAGACAAGCTACGAGAATTGCAGAGATGTAGGGTTCTTGAAGAACTTGACGCGTGGTGGGAGAGACGTGGTCCAATTGACAGAGGCAAGGACGTACTATTACATCTCTAGCGGAGGCTATTGCTTTCAAGGTATGAAAGTCGCCGTCGCCGTCCAGCATGGTCGCCGTGAGGCAGCTCCGGCGCCGTCTCCCTCTCACTCTTCTGCATCTTCTCCTTTCTCTGTGTTCAATGTGCTTCATTACTTCATGCCTTTCATGGTGTTTTGGGGCATTATTAATATATGAAGTCTAAGATTATTGTATTTCAGTGACAAAGACAAGGGTCATAACAGTTGAGTTCCCTTATCTGATCAATTAAGACCCTCATGTGTTGTTCTTTATGATATTTATGTTTGACCTATAGATTTCTGCAACAGAATCTACAAAGGTGACATGAGACCCCAACGATATTTCCTATATATATGTCATATTCTAGCTAATGGTTGCATTGATGATTGATATTTGAAAACATGAAACTCCCTCCGTCCCAAATTATAGAGCACTTGTAAACAAATTTTTCCGTTTTAAAATATAAAACATTTTAAGTAAGTTAAGGTTTCATTAAATGCACCAATTTTAATATTATCATTTTTCTCTCTATGATTAGTTTTTATATTTTCTCTTTTCAATATATTAAATGATGAGTATTTTTAAAATTTTATATTTTTATTTTGAAGAGATAAGATTGTTAGGTGTATTTAATTAAATTTATTAATATATGAGATTTTATTTAAAAATATTTTACAATTTAGGATGGAGGGAGCATCAAAGAAGTTCCAAGAACAAGCCCTTGTATGCTAACCCTCCTATGACTTGGTGTCACAAAGTTCTTTTCATTTGCAAGATCGAGGTCGCAAGTTTGATCGGCTTATTTTCAAGTTGGTTAGCTTACTTTGAAAATTAAAAATTACAGGCCTTTATCGATAATTTTGTTGGGCAAAACGCTGATGATGGCATTGGAATTCGCGGGTCCTGATTTTCACCTTCTTGCAAAGCTGGACTTGAATGAAATGAATTAACTCAAATTGAAAGGGCAGGTGCAATAAAAGTACATGTGCCGAAGTCGAAACACAAGCCCATAAGGCCATAACAGCCAAAGACAATCTATGTGAACATTTATGTTTGGCCCAAAATCTTTAATTCTGATTCTCCAAAACAACGCGTTTTTTTTTTTCGCCTTAAATTTTAATCAAGTATAAGAAATATCTCCATGGGCATCCATATGCTTACTGAAACTCATGCTAATAGAAGCTCAACCAAAGAACTATTTTTTCCAAATAAAAAAAAAAACTCAACACCGTTCAAATAGTGGAACAAGGGACTTTTTTTTCTCTCTCTCTGTTTTTTTTTTAAAAAAACTAAGGAGGTCTCGTGCATTGCATCGAATTTTGATAATAGACCTATTACTTAGGATTTTTGAACAGCGCATCTATCTATAGACGTTATATTTTATACTGTTATTATTGACTTACCGCAATATTGTTCATATTAATTGGTTGATTGTGTGGGGTATTTTTAAAAGATAACTTTATTTGTTATTGTTGCGAAACCCCAAAAAAAAAGAAAGTGAATTGGTTACGTTGTTAAAAAACATATGACACTCTTACGCCGTGATGGTTTTGGCTTTATTGATGTATTTTTGCTTTCGTGATATATAATTTTCCTTTTGTCATGGAAAAAAAAATAGGCCATTATATTCCTCGCAATGGAAAATTTGTTTTAAAAAGTTTTTTTTTTATGGTGAAGTATTAAGTCTTGCTCACCTCTCTATATCTTTTTCTTAAGATTAATTAAGTTCTCTTTGGAAGGATCTAAATCTGTGTCTGAAGAAGGCTGCGATTGTTAGAAAGGCTTGTATATAGAATGTGGTAAAAAATGAAGCAATATAAAACTCTTTAGTCAGTGATGATCGAATGATTATATATGATGAGTTGGAAAGCAAAGAAGAGACACTGGATTCAAACACTTGCTTGTTTTAAAAAAATTGCCCTTTCCAAACTTTCCAAACATGATCACGAGCATGTGAAGGTGGATAGGTTGCGTGCTGCAAGCGAAACAATATGGCTTGTTTATTTATTTATTTTTGTTCCCTGTTGCTTGGATTTGGCATGTTTCAAATACATTCAATGAATGTTTTACAAAGTCTTGGAAGCAATAAATTTAAATGTAGACCCCTGAGATATACCCTTTATATTATTTTATGCCCGTGTGAGATGAAGGAGTTATTGGATACGTCACTTATTGCAAGTTTGTTGACAAAAACACGACTTGTTTTGTGTGACTTTTTTCTCTCGCATTTGTTACATTTTTTCGGATAATTATTCGATAATTTCATTAGTTTAAATACATGTATGAAGATTATTTAAAAAAAAAACTTTTAGAATTACTCCTTCTGTCTTGTCTATCCTGAGGGAAAAAAAAATAATTACTCTTTATTTTATTCATTTTGTCATAACAAACGAAAAGGTAAGTCTTTTTCAATACCTTTATGGGGTTTGACAAAAGAGAAGACTTTTTTAATGATAATTTTGTTTTGATATACCCCTTTAAATTTGTATTATTATTACCGAAGTAATCATAATATATGGTCCCGTTTAATTATTAAAATAAAATAAATTAAAAATAAAAATAAATTAAATTATCTTTCATCTTATAATAAATGTAATAAAATTTATTAATATATTTTATAAATGTAAAAATTATCATACTCTTTAAAAACATAATGAATTATAATTTTTATCTTATAAATTAAATTACTTATCTTTTTACAAATGTGCTCACTTGTCCTTGTGGCCATTTCGAGCTGCAGAAGACTAATTCGAGTATACACTTATGAGTGAAGCAAGGTATAATTAGAAACAAAAGATACACTTATAATTTGCCACTGCGGAGAAGCAAAAATGGCATGGGATATTATAAGGATATAAGCTGCGGGTTTAAAATCCCATGATATAATTAAAAGAATTATAATTTGTATATTTTTATTACTTTCTAAAGATTGAAAACAATACTTGGTTTTTTAAATCTTAAATTTATTTTTATTCTTTTTTTACCTATTTTTTTATCATTCACCCTGAATAAAAAGTTTCGCAAGAAATACTCAATAATTATTAAGTTGTTGCTCAAGAAAATTATTAAGTTGTTAATATTAAACAAGAAAAAGGATAGGTTATGGAGGCCTAGTGGACTGGTGGGACCATGGGAGATATTATGGGTGAATAGATATTGCACAATAAATGCATCCCCTGGCCATTTTGCAAAAAATAATAATAATAATATAATAATAATGCAATGCTCAATCTTCGATTTCGTCATCTAACCAAGTCATTCTCAATCTCTGCCTCCTCCACATTACACAACGTAGTAGTAGCGGAACTAAAGTTTAATCATGATAAAGATTAAAATCAATAGACATGTATAATATAAAATTTGTATAAATATTAGAATGGTTGAAGATAGATCGTATATATATATATACATATCCTTCGTTTAAAATAAAATATTTTTAAAAAAGGTGGATGTTCAACAATTTAAAATATTTTTAATTTTTTGATGTGTAATAATTATTTTTTTAAGTATTTCTATTGATGAATGACTTTATATTTATTGTAAAATATTTAATAAAAATAAATATAAAAAGATAGGGTTAGTTTAAAAATAAATAATTATTTTATTAAAAATAAATAAAAATAAAAATAATTTATATTTTCAAATAAAAGAAGTGTATAACATATGATCGCCTGTTATCCCCTCTCCACATTTGAGCACCCCTACAGTTCCCAGCCCCCCAACCACCCCCCCAGGAAAAAAAAACAAAAAACGCTCGTCTATTATGCCTCATTTATTGTGGAGATGTAATTAAAAAATAATTATTATATTCTCTGATGTCTTCTCTAGGCACTTTACTCAAAGTAATGTCTATGATATTATTTTGCAGGCCTTCACGACTTTTCAACGCCCTCTCGTTTCGTTTGCTGTGCCAAATGTCAATTCAGTAACTTCATGCCGTCGCCTTCATCCTCCATCACTTCAATTTTTTCCTGCCCTTCTTTTTTCTTTTTCAAATAATAGATTACTTCATCCACTTTAAATTATACCTTTTATATAAAAATATAAAATATTTTTAATCTTTTAAAATATAATTATTATTTTTTTAAAAAATATTTTTATTAATAATAATTTTATTTTTATTATAAGATATTTAATAAGAATAAATATAAAAAAATAAAATTAATTTAAAAGTAGATAATTACTTCATTAAGAGGTGAGATTTATTTAAAAATACTGTACATTTTTAAATGAGGAGAGTATAAAATATTGTTAAAAAATAGTCAGCACATCAAAATATTAAATATGATATACTTTGAGAACGTTAATATTTTATTAAATAAATTTTATTTTAAATATTATTTTTTATCTTTTATTTAATTTTTATTTCTCTTACTCTTTAATATATTAAATAAAAAATATTTATAAAAGTTTGTATTTTAATTTTTCTAAAAAAATTATATTTAATGAAATTTATTAACATATAATATTTTAATTAAAAATATTTTATAATTTAATAAGGAGGAAGTATTAAATTCTATTGAGCCATACCTAGATTTATAAACTTTTTAAAAGTCTTTCAAATAAAATGATAGAATTGCTTCCTATCAATATTATTCTATTGAGTAGAGTTGGCTTCCCTCACACGCACATATATGTATATATGCATGTGTGTATAAGTGTATTATACGATGGTTCAAAATCTATTCACACCCGCAACCAAACTTCAAAAATATTTTTATTATTATGGATTACTGTGTTAAGTAACCAAGGTATTAAGCACGGATTACTGTTAGTTGTTAGTTTGTTAATTTTTATGCCAATAAGCACAATTGAATTATAATTTTAAAGAACTGTTTGGATTGAGTGAAAAATTGAAAATAAATAAAATAGAAAGGAAGAGAAAACTAAAGAAGATAGATAATGCTATATCACTACACTCTTTCCACTGTCATCTGTCTAGTGGACAAGCAAACACTAATGGGAAAAACCATAATTAACTAAGATAAAAATGCTTATCTGAATTAAAAACCAATTCAACAACCAGTTTAGATAAGAAAGGTTTAGTAAAGTCTTGGACTTTCTAAATCAATTGAACAACAGCTTTAGAATGACAGATTTTTTTATATATAAGCAAGCTTAAGGATCATATACTTCATCAAAACAGCTTAAACTATTTAGTTTGATACTTTTTAAGTTCATATATTTCTAATCTATTTTCTAATATTTAAATGTAATTTTTTTTTATGTTCTAACATTCCCCCTACCACTTTTTTTCCTCTTTTTTTTGTTTAAACTCCTTTCTTGCTTGGGCCTATACTCCCTCTTAATTTACAAGACATTTTTAGAAAAGATTAAGTATTTTAAAATATAAGACATTTTAATAAAAATAAAGTTTTATTAATGATACTTTTTTAATGTTATCCTTCCTATATATTCTCTGTCTTCAATATTCTTTCATCAATGAAATATTAAATGAAGGGCATTTTTAAAAGTTTATATTTTTGTCTTCAAAAAATAAGGTTGTAAAGTGTATTTAATAAGTTTTATTGGTATGTGAGATTTTATTTAAAAATAATTTATAATTTGAGATGAAGGGAGTACTTTTTTTAATCTCAGCAGCCTCAAGTCTATTTTATTTTTCCTCCTCCTCCTCCTTTTCCTTCTCTCTGTTTTAATCTATTATTTTCTTCATCTTTCATTCTTTTCTTTTTTCAGTTTTGGTCTCTGAACGAATAGCTCTGATACCTTATTAAATTTCTTATATATAAGCATGCTTAAGGATAATATATTTTACAAAAGCAATTTAAATCATTTAGTTAGATAAAAAATTAATTATAACTCGATTTAGAAAGTGAGCTAAAGAAACAACAACGGTAGGAAAAAAAAAAGACATTATAAACCAGTTATGGAAAAAAACAATTTAGAAATAACGTTTTAAACCAATTAATGTTAAAACCAATTTAGAAAGGATGCTTTTCTAATTCAGCTGTTGGCTTTCTAGACTGCTTATTGTCATAATTGATTTAGAAAGTTGGATTTTTTTTTTAAATAGTTTCATTTGCTTTCTTTACCACCTCCTATTTTCTAGGGCTCATTTTTTAATTTGACTTGCAAATAAGATCTAATATTTTTAACTAATATAAAATAAACAATTGAAATAATTTTCAATTTAAATATCTAATTTGAATAAAACCTAGACCCTAAAACTATGTACAATTAAACATTACAAAAAACCAACTAAACTAACAATTCAAATTAAAAATGGAGTTTTATATACTTGAACTAACTAAACTAACTAAACTATATATTCACTACCGATATGATGCTTTATAAAAGACTACATCTACTATTGCTTGACCTCATCGACACCCTTTTTAAAGAATGGTTTAGTGAGCTTGAATATCTAAAAGTAGAAAACCAAATTAGTAAATTCAAATTGAAGAAAAATAAACAAAGTGAAAAACCAAAGTAATATATTTACTTCTTAGGTGAATAAAGTCATCTCATATTTGATAATGTTAAAAATGTGCTACATAACATATAAATCGTATAATTGAGATTTCTTTAATTGCTTGACTCTATAAAAGAATAGTAAAATAAGTATTAAAAATTAAGTAAGTTTATCGCCAAATAAATATGTTACTACCTTTGGCGTGATTGATATAGAGTTTATGACCTCATGAATGTGCTTCTCTAAATCGACATGCTAGTACATCCTTATAGCTGTATTATTAAAATTACAAAGTTAGTAACCATCAATTAAACTAACTCAAGCTAACAAACTTAACAATCAAGTGAACAAAATTTAACTAATCTAAACTAACAAATTTGACAATTAAACTAACAAAATTTAACAATTCATACACAGATATAAAAATTCAAAAGTTCTAAGAGGGTTAGCAAAGAACAATTCTAAAAGGCATTTTTAACTATTTGAAAACACCATGAGTTCAACTTGATAGCAGGATATCATATAGAACAATTCTAAAAGGCATTTTAACAAGCAGGTCATATGCACAACTCAAACACAAGATAAGCTACATCATGGGCCATGAGCAGTTTCACAAGTTCTCTCTGTTTTTTTTTTTTTTTAAATTCACAACCAATATTGAGTCATAGTCACAGAAGCTTATTCAAGCAATGAAGCTCGCGAAAATTATTCAAAAATTTTTTGGTGTTTACTCAAAGAATTGAAGCTCAACACTAGATGATGAGGCTTAGAGATTGAAAATTTCAGGTGTTGCCAAAAAAATTAAACAAAATACCAGGGTTAAAGCTTATAGATTGAAGCATGGCCGAACACGAAAGATTAAAGCTAGAGAAGCAAATCACCAAGCTCAATGTATGATTTATGGGTTCAAGCACACGAAGGTGAGGAAGCACGAATCTAGGTTACTCAAAGCAAGGTGTTTTCAGGTTTTTCGAGTTTGGGTTTTGGGTTTATGAGCTGAATTTGGGTTGCTCAAAGATGGGTTTCTTGATTGGTTCTTGGATTTGCTTAAAGATGGACGTTGGAGGAGAGACTTTGAACAATCAGAGTGTAACCAAGAGAGACAATCAAGTAAGGTGCGAAATAATTTGAAAGGGGTTTTTTATTCTTCTGAAGGAACCAGTCTACAAAGTCATTTAAAGGAATTAATTTCAAGGAAAATCAAACCCTTATGTAAATCAGATGTCAGGTTAACTGGTCTAGATATCTTAAAAAAATTATTTGTAAAAATAAAAACACCTTTCTAAACCATATATATATATATATATATAAAATGTTTACTAGTTTAGAAGGTACAAAAGTTTGAATTTTTTGACTGTTACAAAAAACATTCTGGATCGATTATGTTGACAACCGTTCTAGAAACTGCTTTTTAGACCGGTTACTCAAGTAGTTAGTTTAAAAAGTCTTAACAAGATGCTGTTTAATTACGATATTGCTGTTATCTCTCTTTCTAAACCACTTGCGCAGACAAGCGGTCTAGAAATGCGAGTTTAAATGAGCAGATATATAATGTCTCATGTCATGATCTTTATTTAAATAAACAGCAGGAAAAAAGTATAATATAACTAATAACTTTTATTGGGAGTAATTTCAAATTTTTACAAGAAATATCTACTTTGATTTCAACTAATTTCTCTAATTCATATAAAATGATTAGTGAGTATTTATAAAAAGGACGAGGGGGAACATAATATAACTTTTGTGTGTTTGAGATTGGGGTAAAACATATCTACGTACAAAAATCACAAGCAATTACAAACGAAGGGGGAAAAAAAGAAAAAGAAGCAAAACCATTCAAATCAAAGATATAACATGAGACTAAGAGTTTGCATTTTCTATCATATGGCAACTTGCCAGTTGGTCGACGTCACGTCTAATAGTGAATGTGCTGCAATCTATCGTTGACTCCATGTTCCCAACACCAACGCCCCATTGATCCATTAATGCATGTCTGGATTAGCTGAATAATCGATTTTTTTAGTTAAAAAGTTGATTTTCCAAAAGAATACCCAAACATCAATTTAAGTAGATAATCAATTATAAAGAGAAAAATCAATTTTTTTTTTCTTAAGCTGTATCTGTGCGCTTCTGGCGTTCCAATGAGAAGGGAAGAGAATAATAAAAAAAAAATCTGTTCAAAAAGCACGTGGAAAAATTACAAAAAGGATCCAAAAAATTATCAAAAAAACATAAAATTTAATAAAAATAAAACCGAATTCCCTTATCTTCTCCTTTCTTTTTTTTAATAAAATTCAAACTTTAAATCTTCAAAAAAGTTATTAGTATAAATTTCTATCAACTACCAACCATTATTTAGCACTTATTATAAAATTAATTTAAATAAAATATTAACTGATAAAGAAAAATTAATTTAATTTAATTTAAAATTTATGGTTATTATAAAGATTGTTGCAAATGTCCAAAAAAGTATATTTTGAGTTATTTGTTACATTGTTATATTTTTTATGTTGCCAAATTTCAAGGCATTATTTAACATTTTCATCAAATTTGGCTCATATTTGTGATATAATTAGAAGTCAACTTTTATATTATCATTTTCATTAGTTATTGTAAAATTAATATTTGGTATTTAAGAATTAAATCTTTCTCTTTTATTAAATTTATTTAAACTAAGATATATTAAGTTATTTATTTACGTAAATTAAAATTTTAATATTAATATAATTTAATTTTTTAATTAATCAGATATATAATTTAAATAATATATTTTATTTCTTAAATAAAATTTAACAAATTTAATAATATTAGATACAAATTTTATGAATATTTTAATTTTAAAAAATAATGTCCTTTATGATAATTTATACAGTTAAAATTAATTTTCACTAAATTATTTAAATATTTTTAATTCTATTAAAATTAATTTAAAAAAAAATATTCAAACAAATTGTGTTATAAAATAATCAATTATGATCAAAATTAATAATTAATAATTAATAATTTAATTAATTATTTTTATAATCAATTATACCCAATTGAAACTCAAATGAGCTCTTAATTTCATTGATTTATTCCAATTTTTTCTATTAGAGTGGACACGTTCTTTTTATCGAGTTTGAAAAATAAATTTACTACATATAGCCATACATTGCTCATGAATAACGCTTCTTCTTTTCCTTCTTTTTTTAGTTGCAATTTACGTTATTCATTAGTGTGCACGAATATTACAAATTCATAAAATTGTCATACGTTATATATTGGTTTAAAACTTAAATTTTACCTCTTAATAAATTAATTAACTTTCTTCAAACTAACATCATCTTTTTATAATATCCTTAATTAATAGGGTGATTTACGTAAAAATAAATACAAAATAATGTATTTATTAAGGGCTTTTTTTTTAAAATACATTAATTATATCTTGAAATACTAAAAATACATCACATTTTTTTAATATTTAATTTCTTATAAAAATTTATATTTTTTAATGACAAAAGCAACAAAAAATCTATATTTAAGCAACATAAAAACCACCATTTTTTTTTTCATTTTTGGGATCATCATTAATATTAGTTGGAGCCACTTCTTGTAGTATTGAAGACTCATGACAGCCCTGTCCCCCCACCTCTCTTTCCATTCCAGTCAAGCATTTATTGCCGCTATAACTATTGCACACAGTACTTGTTTATTCGTTGCCTATAAGATGAAATGGAAAGGATACTAGATGAGAAATCTCAAGACTTGATCTAAATTTAAATATAAATTGTTGAAATTGATTGTTTTTATAAGTTCACATTCAAATTATAGAAATGAATGCAATCACATTCACAGACTTATTAATTTTATGTCAGTTAGAGAAACATAAGATACTAGGACTCTCAAATCTTGTATCTACTACCCCTCTCCACATGAATGGAGTGATATGTTTATTTGCTTGGAGTTAATCGACACCCTAAATTAGCCAATAACATTAAACGTGTTGACATAATAATTCATACAAAAGTTTGAGAGATTGTCGGTTTTTTTTAGAGAGAGTTACAACCAACTCTTACACAAGTGAATTAATTACTATAAGGCTCACTAATAACTGAACTAAATTGCATTAACAATTGATTGTATTGTCAATGCAGTTTAATTCAGTTGTCAATGAACTTTATAATAATTTTTTTGTGTGAGATTTTAATGTAATTTTTTATTTTTTTATAAAACCCTTCTAATAACTTCACTGTAATCAAAGAGAAGTGGTTGAATCATTAATTTTATCTAAAAATATAATAAAATTCTAATTGCACCTATAATTTAACGAAAATTTTCAAATTTATTATATTATATTCTCTCAAATAATTATTGAGTTTAATAAATATAAATAACATTTGAAAAACATAATTAATATACCATCAAATACCTTAAATTATTGAAGACCATTTTTTTTTTCAGAAGATGTCTTACAATATTGGAAACTTTTAGGTAAACTGAATGTGTCATGTCATTTATAGTTTATTCAATAAAAATATGACTTTTAATATTAATAAATATAAATTAATTATGATATTAATTATAATAAAGAGATAAAATATAAAAAATTAAATATGCATTCTGTTAAAAAATAAAATAAATTAAAATAATATCACACAAAATTTATTTAAATAATTTAAAATATTTTAATTAAATAAATTATAAATGATATGCTGCATTCAATTTATTTAGAAATGTCTCTATATAATAGAGAAAGATACTTATAATTTTGATTCTTTTTTCCAAATAGGGCGGTTTATGCGCAGTGAAATTGGAATAACCGACGAAATCAATGTACTTCAGTGTAAAAGAGTTGAACTTTCATAGGCACGTGGTCAAATAGGCGCCATGTTCGATGCTGGCTCGGGTTGCAAAATGCTCAATCGACACTCCGTCTCAAATTTAAAAATATTTTTTTTAATTTAATGTTCTAAAATAAAAAAATAAAATTTTATTAATAATTTTTTTAATATTTTATAAATTTAATATGAAATGAAAGGTGTTTTTAAATATTTATATTTTTATTTTTTAAAAAATAAAATTGTAAAATACTCCCTCTGATTCTATCCATGAAGTAAAGAAAAGATTTTTTTTTTTGTATCATTTATAAGTTACATAATTAAATTTTTATCATAAACTTTTATTTTTACTCTCTATTAAAAGTTGAAGAGAGAAAATATATTAGTAAAATATATATATTTATTAGGGATATAGTTAAATTTAACTTTATCCCTAATAAATATATATACTTTAAATGTAGTGAGATTTAAGAATTTTTTTGTATTAATAAAACATTTTAGAAGTGATTTATAAATACTTCATCTGTCCCTATATATACAGTGATTTTTAGAAGTTTATTTTGCCCTAAATATAAGGGATGCTATGATATTTTTGAGTAATTAAATAATTTTATCCTTATTGTGAAAAAAAGAGATATTAATTATGTGCTTTACCTACTACCATCATGATATTAATTGATATTATTAAAGAAAAAATTTAAAAACTATTGCAATATAATATAATTTTAAATAAATAAAAAATTTTTATTATTATATATGATTCAATTAAAAATAAAGGATGGAGGGAGCAAGACCAAAAAAAACATATTTAATAAATTTTATTAATATATATGATTTTATTTAAAATATTTTATAATTTGAGGAGGTAGTAGAAGTGAAGCTAGCATGAAAGCTGAGCATCAGAGCATGGGGAAGGGTTTTCTAGCTCATCTCTTGGATGAATACATGGTGTTCATTCATGAAATAAAATCTAAACCATCTAAATTTTAATTTGAACAGTCTAAATTTAAAATATTATTTTATATTAATTTATTAAAATAAAATTTTATCAAAATTATAAAATAATTTTATAAATTTTTAATTTAATCTAGATTTAGATTAGAGGATTTAATTTTATATTAAAATTTTTATAATTGAATATCTTAAATTTTTCAAATGCACTCTACACAATTTAAATATAATATTTGTACTGCATAGAGTATATCTGAATAATTAATATACATTAATCATAAAAATTTTAATATTAAATTAGACTATCTAAATTAAATCTAGATCAAATTAAAAATTAAAAATTTATTAAAATTATTTTATAATTTTTATAAATTTTTATTTTAATAAATTAATATAAAATAATAGTTTAAATCACTTATCATAGCAACAGGTGCTGCATCAAAAATAATGAAAGTAATTAATAATTACAATTATAAATTGAATATGGCAATGACAAGCGCGCGTGGACGGTGAGGCAGGTATATTAATTATACAGATATGAATTGACGGTATCCGCCACCCACATTTTGTTGCCCACTTGACCTGCTTAAAGGACCTTATCTTCAATTACCAACTTCCGTATTTAAGGATATCCCGTCTATTATTGCTTTTCCAACTTGCTCCAATCTATCATTTCTCTTAAATTGATATTGATACTCCCTCTATTTTCATTTAAACATTTATTTTACCTATTTCTCAGGAATTAAGAAAATTAGCTATATTAGTTTTAAGTAATAAATTTTGTCAATAATTTACATTGTCTTGCCAAAAATGCCCTTATATAGAGTAATGTAGGTATACCTCCATTGATAAAGACACTTTTGTTCCGCAAAAAAAAAAAAAAAGTAAATACATTAGACAACTTAAATGGAGCCTTATGCTAAGAAAAAGAAAGCAAACTTGTCAATCTGTGGTTAGAAACAAAGGGAGTGGTCTGCATCAAAATATCAACCAAAAAAATAAAATAAAAAATACAATTGTTATAATTTATTTATTACTTTTACCTATATACATACACTCCGATATTAAATACATTTTATCACATATTATATAATCTGAAAAAATAGTCATATTGTTTGTAATTTAAAATGACAGGCTTGCTATGATATCTATAAATTGGATTGATTTTTTCATATAGTCGTTAATTCAACTTTTAAATCTTGAAAAACATATTTTTAGTTTGGATACAATCTAGTTAACAAAAATATGAAAAAAAATATTTAAAAAAGCATGTCTCAGCTTGCAAAAAGTTTCATTTTTCCATTAAAATATACGTATTAAAAAACAACCTTTATATATATATATATATATTATTAGGTCAATTTTAGTTAAATTTAAATATTGTTGGATCTAGCTATGAATAACATCTACAGCTAAAAAAATTCTCTATCAATTATAATCAATACTAACAACACTATGAATTTGAACACACTGTTACTTATTCATCATAATGGCTATTGGTGGACTGTCTTTTATGTCTAGATATCTCTTGGTTGACCGAACATATCAATATTTACGAGTCAATTGCTCATTAGACTACGGTCGATTTTCTCCTTTCAAGTGATATCCATGATATCCATCTTATTGGATTTCATGCTTGCATCGGTTAGGTCTTTTTGTAGGATGTAATTGTGTTTTCTGCCTATGATTTATTGTGCAGCTAATATATACACTTATCCATTTATCTATCTATAAAAATAAAGCTACAAGCTTGTTTTTGTTTAAGTTATGTGGCTGCTTATGGTTGAATCAAGTGGCTTAATTGGAGACAAGTAGTGGTTATGTTTTTATATTGATATTTGCTACTTGTGTGCAATCTGAGAGTGAAAAAATTGTCTTTAATTGAGTCACATGGTTGATTTACTCAATTATTGACAATAAAATAGCTCAACGTAGCTCAATAAGAGACATGAGCATACTCACAAGTATCCTTTCATTAAAGGTAATTTTTTTAAGACATAATTGAGTATTAAATATAAACATATCTTTCAAGGAGGATTTGAATATTTGGTTTGCTGCATTATGAGAGACTAAGATTATGACTTATATTTTAAAAAAATTACACCTAGGTTTTACATGAGAGAATTTATTATCAATAGGTCTCATAAAATTGACAAAATACCCTCAAATTTTAAATCTTATGTGTTTATAATTTGACTAAGAACATTTACAATTGGGTAACATGCATTTGCAACTCGCAAAGGAAAATGACAATTTATAATAGCAAGTTATAAATTCTCATTGTTCAATTATAAATGCTTTTAACTAAATTATACATACACAACATGTTAGATTTGAGAGTATTTTATGAATTTTATGAGATATTTTGTTAATAAATTCTCTTTTTTGGGATCTAAGTATAATTTTTTCTTTTATTTTTACAGGGATACGAGCATGAGTAAAATTTACGCACATTAATAAGATTGCGAGGAAATAAGAATTTGTTTTAAACAAACTTCACAGCTAATAGATGAACATAAAAAATAAGAAAAATGATAATAATTTTTTTTGAAATATATAAATAATAATTTGGTCCCTTAAAATGTCATAATTTTTCTCAAAATTTTTAAAAACTTTTCTATTATTAATAAATTTATATAAATTATTAAATTTTCCTTATTAAAAAAATAATTCATAATTTTTTTTATATTTGCAACTTTTCTTCTTAGATTTGCAATAATGTAACATTAAATTATAATTTCATATGTTAAATTCCTTATTTATTGTTGCATTACTGTGAATATAAAAAAAAATTTATGAATGTAAGAAAAAAAGTTGTAAATCATTTATTTTCAATAAGAGTAATTTTGTAATTTATATAAATTCATTAATGATAAAAAATTTTTTAGAGACTTTAAGAGAATTATTGCATTTTGGTAGATCAAATTGTTATTTATATATTTTATAGAGATTTTATTGTCAATTTTTCTAAAAAAAAAGAGTATAAGTAGAAATAATATCATTAATTTTTATTATATTTTTATAGTTATCGTTTAATAGTATTTTTTTTATTTTCTAAACAAAATCTGATTCCTCCTTTTCTTTTTTATTTTATTTTCAAGTTATATGATAAATTGCTGGAGTCACTCCTGTTTGAATAAGAAAAAATAGGTAATTAAATTTATACATGCAATGTATTTTAAAATTAAATCTTGGACATTAAGTTATTTTTTTTTGGACAAGAACATGGTGTAATTTTGTATCCCTAATTTGTATTGGGGCTTTAATATTAATGTTTTGGTTTGTTTTAAAATTTGTAATCCACTCGAAATTTTATTTGAGAAGATATATTGAATATAGTCACGATTATTCAAATTTTATCCAAAAAAAAATTATCCCATGAAGACACAAAATCCCATGCTAATTTAAATTAATATAACAATTTGTTGCATCAAAAATTTATAAAACTTTTCATTGATAAGATAGAAAAGTAAAATGTCTTCGACACCAAAATCCTAGCCATCAAAACTGGTTTGGAAATTTGCTTTCAGCTTAAGCTTGACAAAGTGTGGATTCACTCTAAATCCTTCGACACTATTAATATGTTTAAATTTGATGCTACCCAAAGTACTATTTTCTTGATGAGATCTCTTTCATTAGAGATTGCTTATTTTTCAAGGAGGGAGTGAAGCTATTTCATGCCACCAGAGTTGCATCAAGCTCTGATACGTTTTTGGTACTTCATGTACTTGCTAGTTGTCGAAGCATGTATCTCATGGATAAACACTATACTCTCTTTGATCTTATCTATGAGGTAGAGATTTTTTTTTTTAATAAATTATATCATTAAATTTTATCATAAATTTTTCTTTTACCCTCCATTAAATATTAGAAAAAAAAATATGTTAATGAAGTATGTATATTTAATAGCAATAAAGTTAAAAATTTATTAAATTTTAAGATAAAGTTAATAAATTTTAAAATTTTTATTAATATTAATAAAATATGTTAGAAGTAATTTATAAATAAAACCAGTATATAAGCTATGGTAATCTTTTTTGGTTTTGTTTCTTCTAGCTTTTGCTAGCTTACTGTATTTAAAAAAAAATGTTGACTACTTTTTCCATATCTTTGCTGCTCTTTTTGCTATGACACATGCAGTTTATATTGTTTAAAATAATTAGTTTAAATGTTTTCATTGATAAGATAGAAAAGTAAAAATGTTTCCCATGCCGAAATCATAGTCATCAAAACTAGTTTGGAAATTTGTCCACAACTTAAGCTTGATAAAGTGTATATTCACTCTAACTCTTTTTCTTTTTCTTTTTTTTTTTGGGTCAGAACTCTAGCTCCTTCAATACCATAAGTTTACTTAAATTTGATTCTACCCTAAAGCACCATCTTTGTGACGAGATCTCTACAAGAGATTGCGTATTTTTCACACCACTAGGGATGTCATTAAGATAGATGCTCTTATACGTTCTTGGCACATCATGTACATGCTAGTTGTCTAAGCATGTATCTTAGGGATAAATGCTATGCTTAATAAGCTTTTACTTGCCCGTATTTCAAAAAAATGTTGGCTTCTTTTTTAATCTCTTTGCTACTTTTTTGCCATCATGCATGCAATTTATATTGTTTAAAATAATTATTTGAAATTTAATATTTTGTAAACATATTATCTACATAAGAATTAATTAATTTTCATACAAAAACATATTAATTTTTTATTAATAAATGAATATAATTTATTAAAACTTAGAGAAAATAGAAGGTTTTAAATGATTAAATTAATTATAATCAGATTTGAATAATTTTTTTAAAAAATAAATCGTAATTATAGAAATTTTAATTATAAATAAAATATTTAAATTTTAAACGTAACTTATTTTATAATTAGAATTATTATTTATAATAATATGAATTGATATTTGTAATTTATTTTTTTAATGGAAAAGACAAGCAATATGATAAACAGTAACATTGTAATAAAGAAATAATCATATAATAATGCAATAACGAAGAATGGGAGGAAAGAAATCATCGCAGTTTCTGCTCCGTGGACTTTCTTACACTGAGTTTCAAGACTGCACGAAACCATCAATTGCGCGATTATTGACGAAGGAGAAATCTGGACACCGCCACCACTTTCTAGTTACCGAGTACGGAAATCCAGCGACAGTAGTTATCATCTAATGGCCACGAAGAACGGCGGATCCGCCACGGCACCGCCTCGTCCGACGATCACTCTCCCACCTCGGCCTTCCATGGAGGCCTTCTTCTCCGGGGGGCCAGGCGCAAGCCCTGGTCCGATGACACTCGTATCCAGCTTCTTCACGGATAATTACCCTGACTCTGACTTTCGGTCCTTTTCTCAGTTACTCGCCGGAGCTATGGCTTCTCCGCTTGCTCTCGGTGCGAGGCCCAGCTTGTTCCCGGAAAATTCGATCGACAATTCCTCCAAAGAAGCTACTGCTGAGGATCGGGGCCAGAAGAATTCGGGTTTTAAGCAGAGTAGACCCATGAATCTGGTTATTGCGCGTTCACCATTGTTCACCGTTCCACCTGGGTTCAGCCCTTCTGGGTTGCTTAACTCACCGGGTTTCTTTCAGCCGCAGGTAATTTAATGGATTGACTTTTGCAATTGAGCTTCTTTTCCCTTGAATTTCGGGGCTAACATTCATGGGATTCTGTTCATGAACTTGGTAGCTTATTTCTATTAGAAAACCGCATCACTCTAGGTTTATTTTATAGCTGCTTTAAATGGTTGTTCATTGATGCTTATTCCTGGACATATATGGCCTTTTTTTAAAAAAAAAATAAATTCGATTAAATTTGACGGCTTGATATCTACTTTTGTCTCAAAAAATACATCATCCCCTGCATGTTGAATTGCTGCCTCAAATTGTTGTTCGTTGCTGGATATGATTGGACAGATAATATATTTGTTTTCGGGAAATTGAAATTTAATTAGTATGGAGAATGGCAAACTGCAGTTTCTTAGCTCTATGGTTCATTGATGTCATTGTTATTAGTCTGAAAGTGGAGTTTCTACACTATAGCATACTCATATTTTATTAACGGCGTGGTATTTAGTATTTACAGTCAAGAAGTGATCTTCAGGAATTTTATTTAATTGCTCCAAGTAGTTTCACTGAATTCATAATATCCTTTTGTGACATGGTATACGGTAATAATTATGTGATCTAGATTCCAGAGCAAAAGAGAAAATGATTAGAGAAACCTTTAATCCTATTAAGGGAATTGTAATTTTTTTATTTTTTTTTACTTTTATTTTTTTAATTTTTTTTATCTTGACTAGCTTCAGCTGACAAAGGAATTGTAATTGGGAGTCTTGACGCTGACTGGAAACTGAAAAAAGTCTATAATCATCCCCTTTTTGAAGTTCAGTAGAAGAAAGTGATAGAATTGATTAGTTCGCCAGCCAGTTTAATGAATGTTCACTTTGGCAACGAAAATTTGGAGATGAAAAGTTCAAGATTGCAATTTTTTCTTCTAAAAGCTTGTTTTTGAAAATGAGTAGAAAATGCAGAAAAATTTAAGGATTTATGAGTCAATAACTGGAATTGCTTATCTTATGACAATAATGGTTATTTGTACTTCTTCCTATGCCATTCTAATTCTCAATGATCTTTGTTGAATTTGCAACTAAACATGATAATTCAGATCTGTCTTCCTCCTATGATTTTTTTTTTTTTAGTTTTCTTCATGGTAAAACTTGTTGCACTGAATAATACGTTGTTCCATAGAAGACGTTAAAGTCCATGGAAGAGATGTTTGGCCTGCATAGGATTGACTGTGGATAAATGTGCAACCGTGCAGGATAATGTGTAACATGGCATGTCTGCTTGTCACGCTATTGGGCATTTTTTCTGCTGTTATGCATCCATGTGATATTTTCTTGTGGGCAGTGGATCCACTCGTGTGTGCTCATGCAAGCTTTTGCATATTCACATACATATATTGGCCAAGGATGGATCATATATTTTCATGTGTCTTATTGTCTCTTAAATTTCAAAAATATATACAGAGCCCCTTTGGGATGTCCCATCAGCAGGCTTTGGCACAGGTTCAGGCTCAAGCTGCCTTGGCACAATCTCATTTGCATATGCAAGGTGATCATCAACAATCTGCCATTACAGCTCCTGGTGAACCATTGATCGTACAGCAGGCATCTTTTGTTCCAAGTGAAGCTTCAGACCAGCAAGTGGCACCATCTGCATCAGATTCTAGAAGTGCTCAAATGGAGACTTCAGATATTTCTCACACTGATAAGAA
>NW_026555625.1:0-56424 GCF_029017545.1 Prosopis cineraria | reverse complement strand
TTTTTAAAATAAAAAAAGAAATTGCTTTTTGGCTTTAAAACGATGGAATGTAGAACAAGAGGTTGAGTATAAAGAAATAAAAAACTGGTGTGTTTGCATTGCAGCTGAGAAAGGAGAATCCAAGTAGGGCGATTCCAGAAGCAGTAAAAGTGGAGATGCGGAGGAGATCACAGAGCAAGCAGTGATAACGACAATGAGAGGCCCATCAGTTTCTATTCCACCATTCAAGCCCATGATGGTCACTGGCCTGCTGAATCTGCTGGCCCACTCTTCTTCCTTCAGCCCTTGGTAAACAAACCTTTTCTCCTTCAACTACCCAAAATTACCCTTTACCCAAAAAAAACTAAAATTAAATTACTATTGAAGTTGAGTCTAACAAAATGGGCTAATTCCTTAAATGTGACGAACCAAAATTTGAATAGAATTATTGCTAATAAAATGAATGATTTTCTTCTTTTTTTTTTCTTTTTGGTAATAAAAATAGAAGATTTCTAACAGAATATATGTGCATTAAAGGTCTCCTCTAGATAAAAAATTTGTAAGAAATTACACATAATATAGGAAAGCTAATAAACGTTGAACATGTGCAGGTGATGGCTCTGTATATAACAGGATCCCTTATGCAGTATTAGGGCCAGAACATCAGAAGGAGATCATACGGTACTTGTATAATCATCAGGTTAGTACTCTGAACTCTTAGCCTTCTTGTTTCAAATAAGAATAACTAAGAAGAGTAAGTGAGTGAATGCGACAGACCGAAGATGGAGGATGGGGATTCCACATAGAGGGGCACAGCACCATGTTTGGGTCAGCACTGAGCTACATAGCATTGAGGATTCTGGGACAGGGTCCCGAAGATGGTGAAGACAGAGCTATGGCTAGAGGCAGACAATGGATCCTTGACCGTGGTGGCCTAGTCGCTATTCCCTCTTGGGGAAAGTTCTGGGCCACGGTATTCCCTCTCTTAATTCAAAACTTGACTAGGAACTTGATAAGAAAATTGTGTACACATTTAGTATTAATGGTATATTTTTTAAAAAGCCATTTTGTTATGGGGCACAGGTACTAGGTGTATATGAATGGTCAGGATGCAACCCTCTTCCACCCAGAGTTCTGGCTTTTTCCTAAGAGCGCTCCGTTTCATCCGAGTTTGTGCCCTTAACTCATTCCTAGCATCTTACTTTGAAACCATTTAATTGCATCTCTGTACGTGACCCCATTTTTGCAGGCAAAATGCTGTGCTATTGTCGCCTGGTTTACATGCCTATGTCATATTTATATGGCAAGAGGTTTTGTGGGTCCTATCACTAGCTTAATCAAATCAATAAGAGAAGAATTGTACAACCAACCTTATGACCAGATCAACTGGAATAAAGCCCGAAACATGGTTGCAAAGGTTAGATTAATCTTTTAATTAATGTTAGTTGCGTGTAAAGACGAAGTGAATTGAATTGCGTGAAAACACAATATTTCAGGAGGACCTGTACTATCCGCACCCACTTATTCAAGATATGTTGTGGGATTTCTTCATCACGTAGCAGAGCCCATTCTGAAATGCTGGCCTTTTTCCATGCTGAGAGAGAAGGCAATTGAAACCGCCAATCAATCATGTCCGCTATGAGGATGAGAACAGTAGATACCTTTGCATTGGCAGCGTAGAAAAGGTATGTATATATATTGTATATGTACACTACACATGACTAGATGTGCCCATAACCTGTACAGGTTGAGATAGAAGCTTTATTGCATACATCTCAACATCAAGAAGGAAGAGGCAAAAAAAAAAAAAAAAAAACGCAGCCAGAAAGTGTGGAACTAGTAAACTGTTGTTCTGCGTAGTTACCAGTTCCTCCAGAGTTTTTATTATAGAGAACAGACTTTAAAATTCACCAATGTCTTTGAGTTTTCTGAATCGCAGTTTGTAATATTGTTTACTGCATGGCATACAGGTTATGTGTTGATAGCCCGTTGGGTTGAAGACCCCAACTCAGAGGCATACAGACTTCATCTGGCCAGAATTCCTGATTACTTCTGGCTCGCTGAGGACGGCTTGAAAATCCAGGTTAGTACTATAACTAGTTTATCTGCATTTTGAGTTAAAATTTCAAATTAAAATCTTAAAGTTATACAAAAAAGTTATCAATAAATTTATTATAATCACTAACAAGAAAAATGTGATGATAATTTTTATGCACATACAGAGTTTTGGGTGTCAAATGTGGGATGCAGCGTTTGCTATACAAGCAATCCTTTCTTGTAATCTGAATGAAGAATATGGACCTACACTTCGAAAAGCACATGACTTTGTGAAGGCTTCACAGGTTACAACTTGTCACTTCATCCATGGCAGTTAGTCCGGTTAAATTCTCTCTGTTTTCAATTGAATCTAAAGACTTGAATATATTTGAAGGTGCGAGACAACCCTTCAGGTGACTTCAAAGCCATGTTCAGACACATATGCAAAGGATCATGGACATTCTCAATGCAAGATCATGGTTGGCAAGTCTCTGATTGCACAGCAGAAGGACTCAAGGTTCATATGAATATTTGAATGTGCAAGTGATTTTTTATATTGGAAAAATGTTCTCAGGTGACTACAGCTTTTACATTGGATCATTTTTCCGCATCTTATTGCAGGCTGCACTCTTGTTCTCTCAAATGCCTACTGATCTAGTAGGGGAGAAAATGGAAACACAACGCTTCTATGATGCTGTTAATGTCATCCTTTCTCTGCAAGTAAGCCTTTCTAACTACAATCTATTCTCTCTCCAAAGCAGAACAGCCAATCATTAATAGAAACCTAAACATGCTTGATTCCACATATGGTTGATTTCACATACAGAGTAGCAATGGTGGATTCCCAGCTTGGGAACCTCAGAGGGCCTACCGTTGGTTAGAGGTAAGAAGAAAAAAAGTTGAGTATGCAAAAAATTGAGGAGCAAATCTAAAAAGTGACATTCATGCGTTTTGCAGAAATTTAATCCAACAGAATTCTTTGAAGACACTCTAATTGAGATGGAGTAAGATTTGTGCCGTTAAAAATGCTGTAATCAAATAATTAATGTACTGGTTATTGCAGCTTATCCGACTCTTACACTGTGCCATTTTATGAAACAGGTATGTGGAGTGCACAGGGTCAGCAATACAGGGTTTGGCGCTCTTTAGAAAGTTGTACCCAAAGCATAGAAGAACAGAAATAGATCACAGTATTGCTAAAGCAATTCAATACCTTGAAGACAAACAAAATCCTGATGGTTCATGGTATTCTACTTCATTTTTAATGCTTTACATCTATCTCCCTTCTTGCACAATAGTTAACTGTACAGCTATAACTTCCATTTTTTCATCAACCCAACTGATGCATGGTCTAAATTAATTTTAACAAGAATTTACGCATTACATGTTAATCTCTTTGACATCCTCCGAAAATAGACTACTGTGCTATTTACCAAGTAACTCATACAAGCACTAAGAACTGTATTTGGATATTAAGGTGCCTAACATACTTTTTACATATCTTGTTCTCTAAGAAAAAATCAATTCCACAGGTACGGCTGTTGGGGAATATGTTACACATATGGTACCTGGTTTGCTGTAGAGGGACTAACGTCCTGTGGGAGAAATTACCAGAACTGTGAGGCTTTGCGCAAAGCTTGCCAGTTTTTGTTGTCAAAGCAGCTACCTAATGGTGGCTGGGGAGAGAGCTACCTGTCAAGTCAAAATAAGGTAAGCAATATGTTTTTCATGCAACACTTGTATATATCACACAAGATATATTTTTGTTATATTACATATTATAAAGTCTCACAAAAAAGCTATATTATTCATGACTCGTAATACGAGGGGACTTGTTATATAAATTTTCTAATATATATTAATATGATAGACATTACAAATTGCACTTGAAAGTTACATACTGATTAGTAAAAGAGGGAAAAATAGAAGCAATAGAAGAGACTTGATATTCACGTGCCTTTCTTGCCAAACAGGTTTACACGAATATAGAAGGCAACCGTGCAAACTTAGTTCAGACTGCATGGGCTCTATTATCACTCATTGATGCTGGGCAGGTTAGTAAAAGCAAAACTATTCAACTAAATTAGATTTTTATTTTTATTTTGGTGGACATTCCTGATCAAGCATGCATTGAAGTACCCTAAATCACCCCAAATTCGCTATATGTGTTTTGGTGAAAACAGGCTGAGATAGATCCAACACCTATACACCGCGGAATAAGGCTATTGATCAATTCACAAATGGAAGATGGAGACTTCCCACAGCAGGTAATGCGATAATCAATTCGACATTTTTTGTTTTTTGTTCTTTTTTAACAAATATCCTATTTGGTTCTCAGAAAGATAATGCCATCATCGATGCGACACGCTGCAATTTTTCAATCATTTCTGTACCGAATAATATAATTATTAACGTGCTTTCAAATTCATCGTTCATGAATCTATGAACATTACAGGAGATCACCGGAGTATTTATGAGGAACTGTACCTTGAACTACTCGTCTTACCGGAACATCTTTCCGATCTGGGCTCTTGGAGAATATCACCGACGAGTCCTCTATGCATAGAACCTTCAATAAAATCTCTCAATTTGTGTGTAGAAGCCAAGTACAGATCCTTCCCGGATGTCCCCCGTACTTCGTGTACTAAAATAAGATACAAGCGGTGCCGTCAAAATATAGTACTCCATAAGTTCACTCAGGAAAAAAAAACAAAACAAAACAAAACAAAACAAACAAACGAAGAAATTATAGCGCTTCATAAGAAATTAAGATTATATAGATATATATATTGTAATGATTCATAAGAATATATGTAACTTCTGTGTGTAATTGCTGTAATGTACTGTAACGTTCCCAGAATATAAATGTTACAATATTCCTTGCAATCCAACTCTGCATTCAGACCTCCATTTCTCTGTACCCCAACAGACTTTGCAAGTTAGTTTGATGATTTTCATTGATTGAGTAGAAGAACAAGTAAAGTGGAGTTTATAATTTTAAGAAGAGTCTTTTCCAACTAACAAATTAATTTTTGAGATGCTAATATCATGAAAATATTTATTTATGGAAGTTCTAACTATCAAAAGATTGAATAAAGTGTCGTGGAATCCATCAAAAAATATAACTCTCAAATGAGGTGATAATATGTTATGAGTTTTGCGTTAAAAAATCTTACAAGTTTATAAGTTTGAACGGCTTTTTTATCTAGTAAAACTAATTTTTTTGAAATATATTCTTTTTATAAACTTGTCTTGCTTGTTCTCATTACAGGAGATAGCTTGGTTTAAATGCCTTCCAAACATGATTCAGCGCAAGTATGATTGAAAATGGATGACTTCTAAGGATCAACTAGAAACAAATAACAAAATTGAAACCAAAACTTCTTTGAGAAAACCCAACCCAAGAAGTGATATGCTCATTTTTTTTTTTTTCACAATTCACTGTCAAAATAACACCAACTCCCAACTAGGTTTTCTTATAAAATTAGGTTTGTCTAAACCAACCTCAAACTTACAAAATATGATAATGCTAATTTGCTTATGACACAACCTCTGCAGAAATTCGCTCTCAAGATCAAAACTCTCAAGCTAGAATCATCAGATATATTCATGCTAAAGTTGACTATTTCTGGCATGTTCTCAAAAAATATACATAGCCAACCACTCAGCACTTTTTTTTTTAAATAATACGAGGATCATTTTCATTCAGAAAATAAAGCAAAGTACAAACAGGGATCAAACAGCCCAGCTAAGAAGAACCCAAGAAAAAAAAAACAAGAAGAAGAAAAAGGCAACAGCAAAAACAACAACAACAACAACAATAAGCCTTTATCCCACTAAGTGGGGTCGGCTACATGGATTGCAAGACGCCATTGTGCTCTATCATTTATCAAGTTTTTAGGAATATTATTAATTAAAAGATCACGTTCAACAACTTCCAAGAGTGTTCTCTTAGGCCTTCCTCTACCTCTCTTAATCGGACTCAAAGTTATATCTTCCACTCTTCTCACTGGTGCCTCCCTTGGTCTTCTTTGTACATGTCCAAACCATCTCAACCGATTTTCTACCATTTTTTTCTCAATAGGTGCCACCCTCACTTTTTCGCGTATGTGCTCATTTCGAATTTTATCTTTACGTGTATGTCCGCACATCCATCGTAACATTCTCATCTCTGCTACTCCAACTTTATGCTCTTGCTGTCCCGTTAGAGCCCAGTATTCACTACTATATAACATTGCCGGTCTGATAGCAGTGCGATAAAACTTTCCTTTAAGTTTATTAGGCACCTTACGGTCACAAATAACTCCTTTAGCTTTTCTCCAATTAAACCACCCAGCTTGAATTTTATGTGAAATATCTCCACTGATTTCGTCATCATTTTGAATAATGGCTCCCAAATATCTAAACTTTTCCACTTGAGGTATAATTTGATCTCCCAATTTCACTTCCAAATTATTTTCGAATAGTCCTTTACCGAATTTACAATATAAATATTCCGTCTTACTTCTACTCAGACGAAAACCTTTCGACTCCAATGTCCTCCTCCATAACTCAAGTTTGCAATTAACCTCTTCTCTTGTCTCTGCTATAAGAACTATATCATCTGCGAAGAGCATACATTTCGGGATTTCCTCTTGAATATGTTCCGTCAAAACATTTAAAATCAAGTTGAACAAATAAGGACTCAGAGATGATCCCTAATGTAGTCCAATCTTTATAGGAAAATCCTTTGTTTGACCACTAGGCGTTCTTATACTAGTTTTTACCCCCTCATACATATCTTGTATGGTTTTAATATAAGCAATCCGTACTCCTTTTTTTTCAACGCTTTCCAAAACACTTCTCTTGGTATACGGTCATAAGCTTTTTTCTAAATCAATAAAAACCATGTGTAGATCTTTATCTTTACAACAATACTTTTCCATTAATCTCCTTAGTAGATAAATCGCCTCAACACCTTGAATGTCTTATCTATAAATATTACAGAATCAGACTACGTTTACATTGGTACATAAAAATTCATCAAAGTAACTCTTGAGCTGTAAAATTTCTGATATCGTAGACTAACTTTAAAAATTCATTCCTTGAGCTTTATGATTTCAAATTGAACAAAGTTTGGCTTATTCCAAATTTCTGAGCTCTATAGTCTATATGTCTACTTTATGCCATATATGTTTCAAGGCTAGATGACAACTAAAAATTACAGATTTTGAGCACAATATTATCAACTAGAAAAATGACAGCAAAAAGTTTAGGTTCTGACCTGAAGTTCAAAAGTTGTTTGACGATCAAATTCTACTTAGATTCCCACCAAATTTGGCACACTAGAATCTCTATATGAGATCTATTAATGGGCCAAATTTCATCCTAAAATACCCCATTTTAGCCTCTCAAATGCAGCAATATAAAAAACTGCCTCACATTCATTAAGCACCCTCACGTTCAAATGCAAGAATGCAACCAATCTGATTCAAGCAAATTTAAATAAACTCCAAAATTGATGATGTTATGGTCTAAACGTCCCCAGTTCAAAACTTGAACCAGTGACTCCTATTTAGTCTTAATCTCTAATTCAATCATTACGCCAAAACATGCCGGCTACGACTCTCAAACCGGTATTTTGTATGGAATGTATTTCAACTGTTGTAAATGGCCTAACTTTTATTAATGAATTTTACAGTAATTAATTTCCTAACGTGAAATCTAGATAAAATTCTCCCAATGTTATATACTATAAAATATATTTGAGGTATTAAAAAAAAAAAGGTCAGTAGTAGTCATCACTTACCACTTTTCAGTATAAACAAAATTAAGTAGTAGCAGTAACAAGGGACGGCAAAACACGATAAAATTAGCTAATTAGTTAAGCAACCCCATGTATTATTAAAATTGGGTTTGCATCACATCTCCTCACTTGAATAAATTAATAAATAAATTTTATTTGGATGGTGCAGATTTAAAATTTCTATTTCCCAGCAGTTTTTATTTTAAAAATGAAAGAAAAATACAAATAATCTTTGAATTATGAATTTAAAATATTAGATGGAGGAAAATTTTTGGGTGCCTGCTAGTTCCTAAGCAGTAACAATTTTAATGTCCAATGGAAGGGTAGAAATTGCAATGGCTATTATGACATTCGTGTTTTTTTTATGTAGTACAGGCTTTTGCATTACGTATATGGGTTCTTCATATTCCCCTCTCTTTCATGGAGTTAGGATTACAGATCATTCTTACATATTATATACTATAGGGTTTGATCCTACTACTCCTAGGTATGAGATTGCAATTGCATGGTCAATTATGCAAGTCATTTCCTCAAAATTATAGCTTGAATCGCCTTGATCTATTGCTAAAATATTGTGGCTCTCACCATTGCCAGATATAAATGATATTAATTGCTACTTTCTAGAGACACTGGCCATGGCGGCAATGTTAGATGGAGGAAGAGAGAATGAAGGGGGAAAAGGAGAGACATTTTGGTAATTGCGCTTTAATTTTTTATTCTACTAAAAACCCTTGGGATTCGAATGGTTAATTTTTTTTTTTTTAAATTTAAGAGATCAAAATCCCATAATGTTTCTTTTAGCTAGGGTCCCCAATTGCCATTCTTCTGAAGAAATTTCTTCCTCAAGTATTTCTTATTTTACTCAAGTATTATCTTATTTTATTCAGATGTTGATTAAATAGATTTTTTTGTTTTGGTAGAAGAGAGGGATATACCCTATATATTAAAAGCCAACTTACAAAGATGAAACTTGATTAAATAGATTTGAGTGTCATGATTTAATGCGTCACACTTGGAGCAACTGATTGAGCATCTTTATAACGGGGGCATAGACTTAAAAAAATGATACAATCCTAATTATACTTTATTTAAAAAAATACAATATTTTTAGTACATGTGCGATTAATAATCTAATTCAACATCCATGATCCATTTTAAAAAAGTCATGTTTAGCCATATCACTCTTCATAAATACATTGTTCATTTAGAATACCTTGAAGTCCCTGAATCACAAATCTATTATAATGTTTTGGTGAAACCAGGCTGAGTCAGATCCAACATTCCCAACAACCCTTGCATCGAAGAATAAGGATGTGACTAATTTAATTAGTTATTTATTAAAACAAATGAGGTCATGATTAATTTTTCTAAAATACTCTTTTAATCACTTGCATTATAAACTATGAACTCTTGCACATATGACCCATTTAATAAGACCAAACAAATAATAGCCTAACATTTCAAATATTTTGCGATGCAACCAGATTAATATTTAAGTTAAATTGAAATAAAAAAATACTTTTTTTTTTAATCTGAAATCTCATTCTCATTCTCATATCTGAAATATATTTTGCTCACTAAGCTAACAATAAATATTTAAAAGTGTTCAAATATTAAAGCGAATATGATTGTAAATAAACCAAGATTATAATAATTCAGTTACAAAAGTTTTACTAGTGTTACACAAGTTTTTTTATTTGTTTTGGGAATAAAAAAAAAATTGCAACCCAACTAATTATAAAGAACCACATTCTAGAATTTTTAAAAACTTCTCCCACAATTTCTTGTTAATATATTTTTCACAGCCATTAAGCCAATTTACTCTAGAAACTATTCTATTGTTAAAAACCGTAGGAACAGTTTGAAAAACATTACATACTTGGAAACAAAGTAGATTGAAGTTTTACATTTAAGATCAAAACAAACTCATCATCTAACTCCTGAGTCCTGTATTTAGAAGCAAAGAAAGTACTATGCATTTATGAAAAGATAGTATCATAAAAAAGATAGAGATATACCTCTTCAGAAATATACATAAAACATTTTGCTTGCAAGGTAAGGAACCAAACTTTGTGGTGGCGGTTCTGAAGTTATAGAAGTTAAGAAACAGACAACTCCTAGTTGCCAAGACACGAATACTCTTCTCCGCATGAGGGAACAGAACAATATTTTGTACTGTTGGGGGATAAAAAAGAATAATGTTTTGTACCAGAGAACAGTAACCACTTGAAGGAAAAAAGGAACACCAAAACGATAAGGAGATTTTAAGCATTCCCAAATATATATATTTTTCTAATAAATACTATAATCATAATCGCCAACCATGAAACATATATATACAGGCACAGCAGGGCCAAGCTCACATTAGAAAGGCGATAGCAGACTAAAATTATACAGAAATTACCAGCATGACAAGGCAGATAATTTAGGATTTTTTAGACTCATATCAAGGCAAAAATCTTAAAAATTAAGGTAACCCGGTTGCAAACATACAACAATGCCTCTAAAACACGTCCTAAATTTTTTGTATTTGCCCAGATGCACAAGAAAACCTGTCACTAACAGTGAATTTTAACAATCAAAACTTTACATCACACATTCATAGACATGATTTGATGTGCGAGACCAGGATCATGCTGTAACAGCTCCCTCAAATTATTTTCCACCTCAGCGATCTGCTTCTCTAGGTATTCTTTTGAGCTCTGTCCAAAGCCAAAAAAACAACTAATTTCACCTCATCTACTAAAACTAAGCTCATATTTACTGTTTAATGTTGTAGCTAACTGTGGTTAAAGTACATTTAATTTTTTTTAAGAGCGTGCCCCAAAACTGAACGAATATGCAGACACTGGGAGTATAAAAAATTTGAAGAGTAGAATACTTTACTCTTAAGTCAGGTAAAAAGAAAGAATATTTTACACTGAAGTCAGGAAGGATATGCACCTGTAAAGAGGTAATTGAAGCTTCACTATCCTTAATCTTATTCTCCTGTTCAGTCATTAAAGTTGTCTTGGTCTCTAATACAAACCTGCACATGAAGGCGAAACTTATTACAGGATGTCATTCCATACATCTAACTACCAATAAATAAGGCATTTCCTGTACTCTATTTAGATGGATGTTCAAATAGGTATGAACAACTCACATTCTCCCTGCAAAACAAGAAAAATGGAGAGATCGTATGAGAAATCGATCACATGGCAGTAAGTAAATGAACCATACTACTAACAGAAGAGAGAATGTTTGTAAAAACAGAGCCTGCATATTATACAGACATCAAAACAAATTTTCAAATTACAGGATAGTCATTATAATAGCATTTTAATCAGAATGACTAATACTGCACTACACAATTTCATCCAGTACAAAAAACTCTATTAACAAAAGTAACATGAGAATCTGACTATTTTGTACCAATGGATTTGTATACATTTGTATCATCAGGCAACTGTCGCAGCTCCTCAGAGGTTAGATAAGCACGCTTCTTTTCACCTTCCTTGTTGCGCATCTGGTTCTGCACCTGAAGGCCAAGGGTGGTAGTAAACTTAAAATTCAAATAATCTAAGAACTCCCACTATGAGCAAATAACTTCCAAGAAGAAAAATGTTAGAGACTGTTTAAAACTGTTTTTATTTATTGTTCTGAGAACTGGTATTTTGTAAAACATATTCTGAGAACAAAAAAATAATGAAAACAGGGATTTTTTTCATTTTTCCTTGTTCTCCTGAACAATAATCCCAAAACATTTGAAAATTGTTTCCATTTTTCTGCTCTCGAGAACAATATTTTATTTTTTTTATTCTCTAAAACACTTTTTAAAAACACATTACCAAACAGATTTTTTTGTTCTTTTGTTCTGTTCTAAGTTGCCAAACAGGCCCTTAATGTCTGCTTTTCATTTTAGCTTTTCTCATTTTCCTATATTTTAGGTCTTCCAAATAAATAGAATCATGAAAATTCACAATATAGATATTCTCAGTCAGAATTGATAATAGTGAGAAAGGGGCAAGCAAGTTGTAATTAAGCAGAACAAACCATACCTTGAGTTTCACTTGATACCACGATAATGATATAAGAATTGACGCACTCATACCCTCAGTACCTCATCTTAATAAATGATTTTCATTGATTCAACTGAATTAGAGGTAATTTACACATTCATCATATGTATTAAATTTTTAACAACATCGATTTCAATAAATATGTAATTAAGTGGTTACTAGTCTCTAAATATGTATGAAAATATACTGTACGTTAGTTATTGATATGTTGTTGGAGTACAAAACAATGTTGAATAGATGTAAAATTACGTGAGAAGAAAGAGCCATATCGGGCCAGCCAATTTGCAGTTTGTCTCTAGTGTTATTCATTTTGAGAATTGTTGTCCAGACAGAGAATTTTTGGACCTTAGAGGGAGCCTTAGCGTTTAGAGTTCTAAATTGGCTTGCCAAGAAGAAACCTTTCCCTAGCAGGAGAATGAGCAAGGATCTGACAAGTGAGATTAGTAAAAATGCTAGAAGAATTAAGATTTCAACTTCCACATCTTGTGTAGAAGAAAAAGAATAGGTTCAATTATTTAAAAAAGGGCCTGAAGTTCATTAATTTATTTGTCATTCATGATTCTCAAAAAATGGAAATCTCAAAATTTATTGGAACTATCAACAGTAAAGAAATCACAGGTGGAAGAATTGTGAAAACAAGAAAACCAACAATGACAAGGTTATGCCTCAAAAAAGGTGCATTTTCCAACCCAAGCATCCTCCTTAAATCTTATTTTGAGCCATTAACCAATTCAGGGAGACTAGTGGTCTAACAAACAAATATGCTTGCAAAATAAATTTCCAAGGAAGTGGATTAGTCATATTTATTGCTTTGTTGGCTTTCCAATCATTATAAATTTAAGTTGTACTTGCTTCAAGTTAACTAATGCTATAAAGCGTTCAACCTTGAAGGAAATTATCTACTAATACCATTTAGCCGCCCAGGCAATGGTGGATAAGGCTGACTATTCATTGATGATAACACCATTAGACTTTGTTAGGATTCGGAAGGCAGCAACTCAACATTCAGCTATAGCTATTGTCTTCTCCATTAACGCTGCAATGGTAGCTAAGCCTTACTCTTCGAGGTCTCAATGGTAGTTAATGGATGATACCCGACAAGGTGTGGTTATCCAAGTTGGTATGATCACTATGTCCTTTATTTTTTTTTATTTTTTTTACAGGGTTCAAACTGATCATCCGTACTTCACGTAGTGCAAATGCCACATTTCTGTTTTCAGACACAGTTCGGTTCTGTTTTGGATCACGTTTAGAAATTTTCAAAGAAGATCAACATCTAGGTTTGATCAGGAATGTCAGACACCGTAGTAAAACCAGAGAACCAGAGAATCATTGAAAAATCATATACTTAATACAGTTTCGAACAGATTTGTACACCCCACATCAGATTGAAAAAACTTCGAAAGTAACACAGATTTCACCTGCTTCAGCTTCCCAGTAGTCTCGATCATGCGACTTTGAATTTCGAGGAAAGCCTGCACGGATCCAACCAGCAGAAAAGGGTCAGTCTGGTCAAACGAACAGTGCCAAAAACGCAATAGCTAGTGCGTGAAGAGTAGCCTATGAGGGCTACACGACTTGGTTCTTACAGTTCTATTGCCTTCGTCGGCCATTTTCGACTCTTCGGAACCCAGGCAGAAAATTCACCACTTCAGGTTTAATGGAGGAATTTCTAGGTCAAATCTCTCCCTCCACTCATATTTACAAGGCAGAGTCATTTAATCCGTATACAAGTCCTGTCTGATTTTTTAAGTAATATTTAAAAATATTATCGAAATTATCTTTAATAAAAATATAATATTACTTTTTAAATTTTTATATAAAAATGTATTTAAAATGTTAGCATTTTACGCATTTTTTTTTTTTACCATTGGTATTTTACACATTTATTTATCTATTTTGCATCGCTGTTGATAAGATTAATGAGAATGAGTTATAACAAAAAAAAAAAAAAGGAGGTACTTGTAAGGTTCGCAGAATCAGCGGAGGTTGTACGGCCTTGAAAGAGGCCTGCAACCTACATTTGACATCTACATTTGCCCCTTATATTTTATGAATTACATTTTGTCCCACAATATTTTCATTTTTCACTGTGCTTAATTTGATAATTGAAATAAATAAATATCAATTAAGATTAACGCAGCTGGTAAGAATTTGATGCACAACTTACAAAATAGCAGGATCAAACACTGTTACCGATTTGAAAAACTTGTCAGATGAACAATTTATAAGTATTCATTAAGCTTTGAGACATTAACTTGTCTAGGTCCCTAAATTCAATTAACTTAAATTTTTAATGAAATAAATAAATAAATGATCTCCCGTCTCTATCTAATCTCCAACTCCAAGTGTGTTATTTCTCATCTCGAAATATCACCAATTCACTTGGGTTAGGTTAAAAAAAAAAATTGTTTTTTGAAATTCTGCCAAATTTTTTGGTCAAAGAAACTAAAAATAAATCTTATCTTATCTCACTATATAATAAAGTATACCACAAGATTGGCCTCATGCTCACATAGACCCAGAGATCCTCGAGTTTACAAATCTTAGGATAATATTGATCCAGGTAACTCAGTAAGGCCTCTCAATGCCACTCCTAGGTAAACATGGGTCACTTTAGAATCCTCAACATTTTGACACTTCAATCCATGAATCTCTGAGTGTAGTGAGATGGACTCATACCTATGGATCATGGTCAAATTCTTTTTAATGCACAAGTTACTTAGAGAGGCAAGTGCTGAGCATACTTAAATCTTAATATGATAAAAGTAAGATAGTATTGAATTAAGCTTTTAGAAGAAAACAGATGGTTTAAAAGAGAAACATAATAGAGAGCATGCTGATTTTATTGCTTCGTTTTATAGAAGAAGGGAGTATAATAAGACAACACTATTATTACAAGATGATACACTATTATCACAAGTCTAATTACTTTTTTTAAAGCAAAAGTAGATATGATTAAAAATAAATATAGACTTGATAAAAGGAAAAACTAATTTGATTAAAATATAATAGTTTTGTTAAAAAGTGAAAGTCACTTCTAACAAATGTAAAGCTACCTTATTAAAGATTGACTCTGACAAAAGTAAAAGCATATTCTTCACATGATAGAAGATAAGGTTTCAATCACCTCATATACTTATAGATGCTCTTCTGATTAGGGAATAGATTGAGGAATCTTTTTTCTTCTTTTTTGAAACGCGAAGCTGATAGACTTTCTATTTTGTTTTCAACCATGTCTTTAGATAGTTCAAGGGTGAGAGAGTCTTATGCTTTTTGAAATTGTCAACTATACTAAAATTCTATCTTATAAGGATCTCGGCTATCTAGAAGAGGAAAACTTAAAGGAGATCTTGTATTCTGGGATGACTGTTCTTTATGGATTGGGGAATATGGTTCCATTCATGTCAAATATCCTGGTTGGACAGCAATACTGGAAAGCCATTATGGGAATGGGTATTGCACTGATGGTGATAGATCATCAGGAATAACAAGTTGACGTGGAATAAGACTACAATATGTACACTTGACATTAAGATTTGTTTAGGGGAGTTATTCATATCATATAAAAAATCTTTTAATTCAAATAAAACTAATTTTTCACGTGATGGCCAATTGGTAGAAGTTTTTTATAGACAAGCTTAGTTAGAAACATAGAGATTCTTATAGCTATCTAAATTGTAGGGACAATGAACAACAAAGAAGGAGTAAGCCTTTTGTCTGTCTAAGGATACCTTTCATAGACCATAGTTTTAAATCACCTGAAAAAGTTCTTTATACTTTTAAGGTAATGGTAAAAACCACTCAAGGAAGTTTCAGAGATTAAAACCTTTATTAGTAGAATCATAAAGGTAATGATCAATGATTATAGGTGGGAAATTTAACGCACATGCACAGAAGGCTAGGAGAAGCTAGAGATACCACATGGCTTCTTTCAGTATGGGACCTCTAATGTAAGGTATAGCTAAGTATGGGATTTGAATGTTGAAGAACTCAAGCTATGGTTGAATTACAGTTTTTTAAAGGAGAAAATAGAGCCAATATAACATAATTATTTTAGTTAACTATAGACTTTAGTAATAGTTATGGGATCAGAATTAAGAGGGAAAATTAGCTTCTTAGGCATGATGTTGAGGATGAAAAGAGGTTAGTGATATGAGGGTGTTGTGAGTTGCATTCTTTTTTGAGGTTGTGTTAGATAATCTGCAATAATGTTATGGTTTCCTTTACTGTGTCAAACTGTGAATTTATAACGAGAAAACTAGTCTTTCCATTGAAGGAATTAAGCTTTAGCGAGTACTTTTTTATTTTGATCAAGAATCTTTCGAAAAGATGTGTTGTCCATTTTTACCATGAAGTGATAAAGGCTAAGATGAAAATTGAATTTTTTAATGCCACATTTCACAATTAGGACTTCTTTTTAAGCTATGTGATAATGCTTTTTAGAGGATTTGAATTCTCCACTAGCATGATCATAGTAGTGTCTTTTCCCATTTTCTTCTTCAATAAGCACTTCTCTTCAATCATTATCACTCATATCGATTTGCAAAATCCTTTGTCCTTTACTAAGGATTCTCAGTAGTGGAGGATGTTAACAAATCTATTGTAGATGATGGATAGCTTTGGTTTGGTTGCTTCGCTAAGGTGGTGGATTTGTTTGCAATAGCTTGGATAGTTGGCTAGTGTGATTGGACACCTAAGGAATAAAGTTTTTGATGTAATTCACAATCCCTAAGAATTGTTGAATTTGGGTTCTGGATAAATTCTCATCTAAAAATTTTAATAGTTCTTGAGCAATGTGTAGATTGGGATGATACTGCCCATCTTGAATAATCATACTCAAAAATTCTATTTGGGCTACACCAATATGACCTTTACGAGATGAACACATAATCTCATATTGCTAGATTATTCTGAAGAATTGGGGTAGCAAGTTTTTATGTTCTTGCTTAGTTTATGAGAATAGTAGTATGTCATCTATGTAGTAGATCAAGGTGCTATTAATGATAGGGTCAAAGATATAGATCATAGCCTTTTAAAATAATGATAGGGTAATTTTAAACCCAAAAGGCATAACTGTCCATTATTATTAGGAATACAGAAGGCTATCTTGTAATAATCTACTAAAACAATATCTAATTGCCAAAATCATGTATTGAGATCAAACTTAGAGAATATCTTGGCCCGCTTTACATGGACAAGTTGATTGTTGATCTTTGAAAGAGGAAATTTGTTATCATGTAAGAATGCATTGAGAGGCTTATAATCAATCATTAGCCTTTTTTTTTCTTGTTGTTTTTATGACCTTTTCTCAACATAGAATACTTAATATGCCTAGTCTGACTTAGTTAGCTCAATAAGCCCTTGTTTAAGCAAAGTCACATATTCTTGCCATGCTAGAGTAGGATATTCTAAATTTATTCTAGGATGAGATGCTTTTGTGAGATTGATATCTTTATTTTTCTTGAATATTAGTGTGGTGAAAAATTATTGATTCTTTCATAAAGGAAATGGATGCTAAAATTGATCATAACTTTCACAACAAAATTGAAAAAGTTGATCCCTAATCTATTCATAGCTTGGAGGGGCTTGCTAAATCTCAAGGACACTTGGGATATCAGTATACTTGCTAAAGAATTGTTTAAATATGATGCCCTTAAGAAGTACCTGTAGGTTCTTTGTCTGTTGGCAAACATCAATATCTACAAGAATATCTTTAGCAGGTAGATTACTCCCAATAAGCATAGTCTAGACAACACATCTAAGGAAAAATCTTATACCAATCTTTCTTTTGGTAATAAGATTTATCATAAAGGGCTTTCCATCAGTGGTAAAGAAATACTCTTTATGTGAAATCCATTCTTTTTTAAGAAGAATATAGAGCTTTACGACACTTCTATAGGAACCAATTTTGATAAAAGGAATCGCTGAGTTGGGCTTGTCATATTTAATACTAGGAAGAATTTAGGCTTTTATATTGGGCTGAGGAGGCTCAATTTGATAGTGTTGGTTGTAGGAATGTATTAGCTTAAAGAAGGAACTAATAATATAAAGCGGTGGATACTGTTCATCATTAAAGTCAGAACTTAAGCTTTGGCTCACTTGTGTTGCTTTTTCAGATGCTGTCTCTCGAGTTCCTCTACTAATGTTTATGAGGTCGTTGCTTACTTATCGATACAGTCCTGTATCATGGTCAAAAACAAAGCTACAACATTATTTAACACTATAATGGAATGTTTACTTGAGCAAGAGGATTTGAGATTCTCCTCCCAAGCTAGTAGATAAGGCATTCCTTGAGGAGGTGTTGCCTGTTGCCCCACGATCACTAGAGTATGAGAGACCCGTACTTCACGCGTAGCTACATTCTTTGAGTCATAAGACTCAGGTCCATTCTCTCCAATAATATATTGATCCTTATGTGTCTTAGGCATTTCGTTTACATGTGTCCCATTAGGCATGCCAAAAGATTGTTTGACAAAGGGGTGTTGTAAGGCATGCTAGAGATGCAGGTCTTAAAAGGATGGAAGAACCTGACTTCTAATCAATTGCAGGGAACCCAGGCTCCCTTACCATAGTTTGCTCGAATGCGAGAATGCGAAGTGAAGAAATCAATGTAGATGTAAAGTAGCAGAGATACATTAATTAAAAAAAGAGGTGGCAAGCTATGCTAGTCATACAATAGAAAAAATAAAGATAAAAACTACATAATAAAGGGAAAATAAAGTAGTAGACGTGGAGTTTGAAAATTTAACTAGTACACTATTACAAGATAGGATTTTAATAGTGGATAAAATATTTTTAACAGCAGTTATAGAGCCACTATTGTTTTAGGAGATGTTAAAAGTATGTAATTTTTAACAGTGATTGATAAATCGCTATTAAAAATAATCTTTCAACAGCGGTTCTAAGTCCATTGTTAAAAGTTACCTGTTGATTGCATTTTTTGAAAAATGAAACTTTTAACAATAGTTAACTATTGTTAAAAGTGAGACTTTTAACGGTGATTATATTTTTAACCGCCATTAAAAGTCAACTTTTAACAGCAGTTATGGTTAAAAGTGTTTTTTTCTTAAAAAATTAATTCTGTTTCTACTTATTTCCCCAATTCTTTTAAATAAAAATGTTTTATACAATTTATCAAGGCGTATATAATTATTAATTTATATATATTAATTATTATCAAAATCATAATGTCCATTTTCTTGCCAAAAAAAAAGTAGTCTTCTTGGCTGAGAAACAATAGAGCAACTTACCAAGGCGTATGTCTTGATCTTTCATCAAAAATATATTTGAACACTGACCAGTTTCATGTTTTTTTTCCATTAGTATACAGCTTTGGAGAATTAGGAAGCAAATAATATCACTACTACTAATTATAAAGAGATAACTGTAGCTCATTGACCTCCCGATGAAGAATATTGTTGATGTGCAAGTAGTCAAGTGCCATAAGAAGTTGAACAAGCCACTTGCAAAGTTTCTGCAGATAGAGAGTGCTTCAAGACATACATGTCCAAATGCTAATAGATATTTTAGCCCATTTCCTCTTACTAGGGGGTGGACTAAATGAAGATATACAGTAGATTCAGTAGGGACAAAACAAATTGGCATTACCTCCTCTGGAAAAAGAATTCCATTTGCGTTTTTTTATAGCTTCTGCCCTGTAATTCAATCCATATTGATTTTAATAACACTAACAATGCTACAATTTACAAAAGCGACCAAATAGAAGGAGTATAACTATGAATTGCAAGTAAGAAGGAATTAAAGAAAAGGACTTACGTATCTCCACCCTCACAGTAACCTATAATGATGCACACATAACAACCCTGAGAAGCAATCCATCAACACACACCAATATGAAGCAGTTGTCATTAATTTTTGCATTGCCCGCAGCAATAATAAATAAAGCACAAATGCTTATCATAGAAGAACGTAGATAAATCAATAATAATGACAGGTGTGTCAAATTTTATGTTTAAACAAGTAAGAAAGTTAACGTGAATATATTCGTTGAAGATTAATATGAACCATCAAACTCGACAGTATCACACCAAATGAATGAAACAAACAACATATTCAAGGTTGGTGTTTCCAAAGATATGACCAAGAATTAAATTTCTTGAATTCTTTTATAGACACTGCTAAAAGCTTATGAGGGTAAGCTTCAAGCAAAAAGCATTCTATTAATTAATTGAAAGAGGTAAAGTGATTACCTTCTCTACCCATGAATCTTTATGCTCCACAATGAATGGATTTCTGAATTTAGAGATTAGCTCCATCTATAAAGGTAAAGAACTAAGATGTAGGAGACATCATAAATCATGTTTATAAGCATATTCGCATCAAAAATTCAAATTGCAGTGAGGTGCTTTGTCTTTTCACGAGATGCTCAGTTAATTCACTTGTTAAAATCATTATCCAGCATTAACCTCCTAGTGCGCAGATCTACGAGATCTCTCAATTATTGTTTAATTGATTCAACAATAATTAAAAATAAAACTACAATTAAATAATAATTAATATATATAAATTAATAATTAAAAAGAAAAGAAAGGGACAATTACTTGGATAGAGGAATGAAGGAGGAAGAGCCAAGAGGGAGGCCAAGCTACGATGAGGAAAGAAGGAGGAGGTGAGGAGGAGGAGAGTTAGGGGAGGGGGCCAACAGAGGGAGTTGGGGGAGGGGGTTGGGAAGGTGGAGTTGGGGAAGGGGGAGCCGATAGTGGGAGAGGGGGGAGGGGGCTTGATAGAGGGGGAGCGGGAGGGGCACTAATGGAGGGAGAGGACAAAGGAAGAAGATGAAGTGATGGAGAGGACGAATAAGTAAGGCGAGCTGGAGGCAAGGCAGGTTTTTTTTAATGCTTTGAAAAACTTTCCACAACAGGCGTGCCACATCCCCCGCTGTTGAAAGTCTACTTTCAACAATAGATGATGTGGCACGCCTGCTATTGAAAGTGTTAAATTATATTTTTTTATTTCTCAACTTCCAACAGTGGGTCATCCGCTGTTGAAAGTGTTAAATTATATATTTTTTTTATTTCTTAACTTCTAACAGTGGGTCATCCACTCTTGATAGTGTTAAAATTATATTTTTTTTATTTCTCAACTTTCAATAGCAAGTAACACCCATTGTTGAAAGTCAAAAATTTTATTTTATATTTAATTTTAAAAACTTTTTAATATCAGGTTAAATTACACTTGATGTTAAAAGTTTTTTCTACAGAGGTTTAATTTTAAATCAATATTAAAAGTCCTACAATGGTTATAAATATTACAAAATTGCCATCGCCTCTGCTTTCAATAGCAAATGCCTTTTAATTGATGTTAAAAATTCCTTGTAAAAGACAAATTTTGCATTAGTGGTAGTTTGTTGATGATGATCCTTTTTTGATGAGAGAGTGTCCTCTATTTATAAATGATCCTGGCTTGGTATCTAGACCCCATGATCGCTACTTTTTCTTAAATTTAGGAAGCAATTCGTCCATCATAGCCACTTTTCAACTTTCATAATCCAAGTGTCATGGGTGGAGTGTACAAATAATGACCTAGACTCGATCTTGACTTAATTGTTAAGGCTTCATGAATATTCATTTTTAATTATTTTAAGACTAATTAAGTTGAGTTGATGGCTCAAAAAAAAAAGTTGAGTTGAGCCCGGGCCTTAAAATTTATAATTTAGGTGCAAACACCCACCAACTTAGATCCCCACTCACAACTCATTGCTTTAAAGTAGAAGGCTCATGCCATTGAACCAATTGAATTTTCAGAAATATTTTTATTTAAAAAGACGAGAAGAAAATAGAGTTAGAGTCTCTCTCTCTCTCTCTATATATATATATATATCCAGGTACTAAAATAATTTTGCATAAACTTTGGTGAAAAATGGATTCTAAAGTTCGCACCTTTGAAGTTTGTGAAGTGTTCTATGCAAAATACTTTGTTATCACCTAAGTAAAGACAATACCAAATGCCCCGGAAGATAAACTGAACTCGAATTGATGGATAATTGATGTTTTAAAAGATATTGCTTGTCTTTTTCTTTCAAAACAATTTAATCAACATGATTGAGAAACAAAGATAAGTAATTAAACCATTAATTGAAGCTTTCACGTACAATAATAACTTAGTTATGAACATTTGGAAAAGGTAATTGTGTTGATTGGCCAGCCAAGAATCCGTCAAGTTGAGGGGTTCTACATTATAAATGAGCATTATAGCGAGCTTGTGACATGGTCGTATCAAGAAATTAAATTATGGGAGCCTCCACTCTTCGTATTGATGTATTATTGCTAACAATGAAGTACTTTGCCTCATTTTTCATAATACACACATACGCACATGAATATTTTCTCACCCAGTGAATGTCCTCATTGGAGTCGAATGATTTCATTAATGCTTGAAAAACCATGCTTGATCATGAACAAATGAAACAATGAGTTAAATAACAGTTATATGAGGATACATTACAACCATTTCTCTATAAATTGCAGTTATATAAATCATTAGATTAAAGTTATAGGACACAACAAAAGAAAAATTATGATTTGGTATTCTCTGGATATCTTGTAGTGCCGGTGAGACACTCATCACTAGGTCGTGAAATTTGAGACCATACTCCTCGAGAAAATTAATAATTGCACCTTCACCAGCCCACTGAGAGAAGGGAAAAATTAATTAGAATAATTACATTATGCCTGTGTGAACTTAAATATGAAAAGGCAAAAGGGGCTAGAATTACTCTTGATAGAATATAAAGATACTGAAGAACGTCGACCATTCCCACGACAAAGACACATAGCAGTTAGAAACGTAACTTGATTAAAAAAAAAAAAATGCCTCAAAGAGAAAGAAAGGGTTAAAGACAAGGACGAAAGCGGAGAAACTTAAGCCTTTTCGTATCTTATCACCTCTTAACAAAGAGAAAGAGTATAGCCATCCCTCGTTTCTACCGTTATGTATCTGTCAGTCACTTTTGGAAATCTCCGAGCCTCCATTAATGTCATCGTTCATTCACACACCCTTCTCTCTTTATATACATATGTATATATATATATATATGTATGTATGTATGTTATAGTCCCTGCAATACACAGATCATTAAGCAGACTGTGTGTAGTAGCTAAGTAAACTGTAGCGAGTGTTTCTAACTGTATAGTTTTCATTTCAAGTCCATATATCCATGGCCATTGCGACGAGTTTTCCAACAGTTAATAAATGTCCTTCTGTAGGACGGGAGAAGCACACTGTGGTGGCTGACATGGACGGAACCCTACTGCGAGGAAGAAGCTCATTTCCGTATTTTGCGCTGGTGGCATTTGAGGTTGGCGGAGTTTTGAGGCTTCTTTTCTACGTCATGCTGGCCCCTATCGCCGGCCTTCTCTACTACTTAGTGTCTGAGTCTGCCGGCATCCAAGTCCTGATCTTCGCCTCCATGGCCGGAATGAAGGTGTCAAGCATCGAGTCGGTGGCGCGTGCGGTGCTGCCCAAGTTCTACGCCGGAGACCTGCACCCGGAGAGCTGGCGCGTGTTCTCCTCATGTGGGAAACGTTGTGTGCTGACGGCGAATCCGAGGATAATGGTGGAGCCGTTTCTGAAGGAATTCTTGGGGGCTGACATGGTGCTGGGGACGGAGATAAGGACGTTGAAGGGAAGGGCCACAGGGTTGGTTTCGGAGGCAGGGATACTTGTGGGAAAGAAGAAAGCTGGCGCGTTGAGGAAGGCTTTCGGCGATGAACAGCCAGAAATTGGGCTTGGTGATAGGTCAACCGATGCTCCTTTCATGGTTTTGTGCAAGGTAATAATACATATATAAACATGCATGTCTTCAAAAACTAGGTCAATGCCAAGACTTACATACACAATATAATATAACGCTACACATAACTCAATTCCTTTTTGTTTAAGAACAAAGATATGTACTTAATAAAATTAAATCACAGTGCTTTTTATTTTTTTTCAAAAAAATAAAACAATAGGTTCCCATCCTTGATTGTTATTTTAGTTTTTTTTTTATTGTTTTCAGTCTCTTTAATTTGATATGTGGCTATAACTTTAATTCCTATACAAGAATTATGCTGATATGAAGATGTGGAGTTCATGTTTAACATTTTATTTTAATCAGACATGGTCAATTTATTTTCTTATCATCGTATTTTTTTCATCTCAGTCGAGAGGTTAACATAATTAAATACACGTGAGTAAAATTAATTCTGTTAGTGTAAGGTCATGGTTTTTATTGTATTCTTAAGATAATCAAATTAAAGGAATTGAAACAACAAAATAAAATTATAGTCTAAAAACAAACGCAATCATAGTGTTATATATTTTTTCTGTTTAATTTAACTTAACATTTTATCTTTCGGTTTCAACTATCAAGCTATTGTGCATAGTTTTTTTTTTTTTTTGGGCCAAAATTGTAGCACAAAGGTTTGAACGTAACTGATGATGCACGGACGACTTGTAGGAGGGTTACATCGTGCCATCGAAACCAGAAGTGAAAGCCGTGACAAGCGACAAGCTTCCGAAGCCCATCATCTTCCACGACGGCCGTCTCGTCCAGAAACCCACACCTCTCTTTGCTTTGCTCACAATCCTATGGATCCCCATCGGTTTCCCCTTAGCCGTCCTCCGCATCGCCGCCGGATCACTTCTTCCCATGCACTTAGTCTACTATGCCTTCTGGGCACTTGGCGTTCGTGTGAAGGTCAAGGGCACACCACCGCCTCCGGTGAAGAAAGCTCAAGGTCAATCCGGCGTCCTCTTTATCTGCTCTCACAGAACCCTACTCGACCCTATCTTTCTCTCCACCGCCCTCGGCCGCCCCATCCCCGCCGTCACGTACTCTGTCTCCCGCCTCTCTGAGATCATCTCACCGATAAAGACCGTCCGTCTGAGCCGTGACAGGGCCACCGACGCGGCCATGATAAAGAAGCTCTTGGAGGAAGGTGACTTGGCCATATGCCCAGAAGGGACGACTTGTAGGGAGCCATTTCTTCTGAGGTTTTCGGCCTTGTTCGCGGAGCTGACCGACGAGCTGGTGCCGGTGGCCATGGTGAACCGGATGAGCATGTTTCACGGAACGACGGCAAGAGGGTGGAAAGGGATGGACCCATTTTACTTCTTCATGAACCCTAGCCCTGCTTATGAGGTAACGTTCTTGACCAAGTTGCCAAAAGAGCTGACTTGCAGCTCAGGAAAATCAAGCCATGAGGTTGCGAATTATATACAGAGAGTGATTGCTTCAACATTGTCTTATGAGTGCACGAGCTTTACGAGGAAGGATAAGTACAGAGCACTGGCTGGGAATGATGGCACCATGACGGAGAAACCTCTGCTCAAGCCAAACAAGGTGATGGGCTGCTGATCAATATTGGACGACTTAAAAGTTTGTAAAATCAGTGATGGCAATAAAGCAATGGAAATAAATCGATGAGATTTTCATTAGAATAGGATCTTTGTTCTGGTGAAACCCAGACACCTGAAGTTCTCGAAGCCATAGATATTTAAAGACTGCGCTTCTTTCGGTACTTCGAGTTCTAAGATTAATTAATTAATATTCTGTCCATATCAATATATCTTTATGGCATACAAAAATTATTAAAAAACTGAAATAATTAATTCATAAGCTAAAAATACAGCACAATTCTCTATGGAATCTAGCTATGCATAACTATGTTACATATTTAATTATAAAGGATAACACTTAGGCCAATTTTCCAATCAGTGACATGATAACGAAATTTAAAAAAAATTATACATTACATAAGAGAGTATCAAATTAACGAACAACATGCAAATAAACTTAGACGTCCCACGTCTTAATGGGCATGAATTACGCTGACAATGTTTACTGTACTTAAGGTTAGATTTTTTTAAAAAAATAAATTAGTTTTCAAGTAATAAACGAACAAAAAATAACTTGTAGAAATCTTTTTATAAAAAAATTATTTAAATAAAATTCTTTAGAAATTGATTTTAAAATTTCAGGTAAAATTTAACATTTAAAATTAAAATAATAATAATAATACGTAGAAAAAGAGACAAATTATCTGATAAATAACTTGAAACCATTCCACATATAAATATGTACATACAGAGGTGGATATTTGTCTTAGAACATGACTATTATAATGAAGATTTTCATAAAATCATCGTAGCAAAGTGTTTTTCAATGGTTTCTAGCTTCCTAGCCAATTCTTACCAGGTCATAACGGTTCAACCACCAGTACAATTCTCACGCCAGGAACAACCTACTTACCAACACTGCAGCCAATGACTACTACTGTCATAAATATGTCGATGATCAATTCATGAACTTTGCACACCCGAAAAAAGAGTTTAAATGTGTATTTCTACAGAGGCAGTGACAAAATGAAATCAGAGAGCATCACGTTTAAGTTTAACAATAAACAAGTGGGCATCCATTTTGATGATATCATCACAGAATGAGGTGCCGTACTTATTTATGATTATAAATTACAAGTCAATTGGTGGAAAATTCGTTTAACAAGAGTATCCAATAGAAACGGTTAGTCTACTTGTTTATTCTAAGCTAAATAAATTATTCCGCTGCTATAGCTAAAAACATGCGGTGCGCGTACATGTGTGTAACCAACAGCTACGTAAAACGATAATCAGAGCATCAGAGGAGGCCGAACTAATGTTACTATTAACTACTCATTTTGCGTCTAACAACAAAACAAAAATACGGCGGGAAGGGGTAAAACTTAGATGACCCTGCAAAAACAATATGCATAACCCCATCGGATAGAATATACCCATAGCCACTATAAATTTTCCTGAAACAAATGAATATAACTATACCTATAGCCACTATACAATTTTCCTGATCCCCACAGAGGAGTGCTCCAGAGAAATTTAGTTCAAATCGCTTCAAGGCTATCTCCCCCAGCTGAAGACTTACGGATATGTATAGACAGAACCACTCGTAACAACATTGACAGCTTCTCTATGATTCTTTTCCTACTACCTTCAGAAAGCCGCGAATGCGTTCAGCATATCATCATATTGCCTTGAACCAGATGGCTCAGAATTTTCTAGTTGTAGATTTTTACTTACTTCTCATACGTATGACGATTCTGCTAGATTGAGAAATAATAATTGTAGGGTCTGAATTCTGTATACAAAATTAATACAAATATATATATATATATATATATAACTTTTATCTATTGAATTTTCACTTAATTATCGATTCAGTCCTCAAACTCTGACTCTAGATAAAGAATTGTATGAATTAAGTTGTCCCGAGCAAGAAACTATAGGAATCGACTTGTTTCAAAATAAAGTTCAAGTACTAAATTGATAATTAAGGAAAAATTCAGGGATTAAAGTTTTTTCCAAATTAACAATGGCACTGACAATATAATGATCTATTAATGTTTTTTTTCCATTACCATTTTTCGTTTAAATTTCCAGAATCAAGTGCATAGGCAATTGAAATATCCTGTCCTATCAATTTTTAGGCCGAAAATTGCATTATCCAGAAGCATAGTCACTTTACTAATCAACAAGAAGGCAGCAGCTCAAAGACGAGGCTACATAAGTGAAAGACCACAGCAAGGACCATTTCTCTCCAACCCATGCAGCTACATGACGAATCCACGGGATTAATTTTAATTAATCTCTAAGACAACGGATATTAATGTACTTCTTAACCTATATATAGTTTTATCCTACCCTACTTAAACTGGAAGCATCATATCCACAAGATTTTAATCCCCTCCCTTAAAGTACAGTGATAGATTTAGGAGTTAGTACTGTTTGTTTAAACTTAAAAATAAGAGACTTTTAGATGATTTAGAGCTTATACAAAAAGACAATTAATTTTGTAAAGATTTCATAAAAAGCAGAAATTATTTTGCATTTGATTTCAATAATAAAAAGTGATTATTACTTAGTGATTTTCATATTTAGGATATCTCAGTAACTTCTCAAAATAATCAGAAATTTGTTTTTTTAGATTCTATTTTTTAAAAGCTTAAACAAACATTATAAAATTTCACAATATATATATATGTATTTTTGCAATAAGTAATTTTTTCATAAAAAAAAGGTTGAATAAATGGGTCCTTAGTCTGGAGATCATATTACGTTACCTGGTTGGTTGCAAAGAACCTTTTCGGGGCAGTATGGTCAGTGTGCTCCAATCCAAGATATTGCTGCTCCCAATCACCATAGATATCTCTTTTCTACAAAGTAAAATGATAGTATGTTAAACTCAGAAAAGAAGCAATGTCTCTAAGGAAATCCTTACACTAACACAATGATAAGATTCCAGATAACATTCCCATGAAGACTTATCCAAGAAGAAAGCGTCAAAAGATAAATTCAGATTGATTTCATTGTTTATTTTGCTCAGTATTTGATATTTCTTTAGATTTAATATTTTATTTAGTCAGATTTTATTCTTTAGATTTTATTTAGATCTAGTAGTTTATCTATTTAGATTTTATTCAGTATTTTAGATTATAGGAGATATTATTTAGTTATTTAGTTATTTTAGATTATAGGAGATGTTATTTAGTTATCTAGTTATCTAGATTTTATCCATTATTTTAGATTGTATTTAGCATTATAAATATGACTAGCAACTTAGAAGCTATCATATCAGTTTATCAATAAAATAGTCTTTTAAACCCTTTGGAGATTCTCCTGAGCGTGGCTATTAAGAGAAATATAGAACGAGATTCTTGTTCTATATCATCCTAATAGAGTTATTCTTATTTTAGTTATTCTGAGCACCTATCAATTTGGCATCAGAGCCATGGTTACCACACGTACTGGCCAAGAAACCAACCTTTCTGACAATTCGTCCAACAATGACCCAGAAAATCCAAATTCACTTATGTCAGATCATTTGGCCAAAATCGCGCAACAACTCGAAACTCTTGATTTATTAAAAGAGAAGGTAGAAGCACTCGAAGCCTCAGCAATCAATAAAAACAACAAACCTGGAGAAGCACGCCGCAGGCACTATTATGAAGATGAAGAGAGCGAAGACGAGCAAGAAAATCGCAGGCGCACCAGATTTCATCGCACCAAAATTGAATTCCCAAAGTTTAGTGGAGGTAATCCACGGGGATGGATCTTAAAGGCTGAGAAGTACTTTAAGTATTACAACACACCTGAAGAAGAGAAGGTGGACGTAGCCTCACTGGCACTGGAGGGTGACGCACTAGAACTGTTCGCATGGATCAGTCATGAACGAACACTCAACTACTGGGACGAGCTCGTGACAGCATTCCAAGAGAATTTCGGACCACTTGAATACCAAAATCCGGATGAATTTCTTTGCAGCATTAGACAAGAAGGTTCAGTTCAGAAATATCGCACAGAGTTCGCCAAACGATCGTCGAGAGTCAAGAATTGGCCGGAGCACTGCTTGCTCGGCGTTTTTCTGAATGGGTTAAAAGAAGAATTACGATCAGATGTCAGAATCCATAAACCACGATCAGTTTACAGAGCAGTAAGTCTGGCTTTGGAGATCGAAAGCAAAACGCAGCTTACCCGGACGAGACCCAGCTTGATCCAGACCCAAACCCGCTATCCTAACCCGAGCACACCTGGGGCACGTGACCCAAAATACGCTGAAGTTACCTTCTCGACGTCTTCGCAGAGGACATCAACGCTATCGGGACCCAAATCAGCCAGCGTAGTGTCGACCAAAAACTCCTCCATGGATTTCAAACACCAACACAGGAGAGACAAGGGGCTGTGCTTCCGATGTGGTGACCTCTTTCGGCCTGGGCACCGCTGCCGGGGATCCTTCTCCCTCATGGAGATTACAGAGGAAGGCGATGAGGTTGCCCTTCCTCTTGAAGATGGTGAACCCGAGGAAATAAGGACAGAAGGGGCAGAAATTTCATTAAATGCTATACTGGGTAGCAACACAGGGTCAGCTATGAAACTTAAAGGCATGTTGCTTACAAGAGAAGTGCTATTATTAGTAGACAGTGGGTCTACTCATAATTTTATATCAGACTCATTGGTACAAGAACTGCGTCTTCCTACTCATTATATTTCTGCATTTGGAGTCCAAATTGGGGATAGCAGTATTGTACGGTGCAATCGAGTATGCAAAGATGTGAGAGTTAAGCGGGGCAGACGCATTGTCAAGACGTCCACAGCATGCAGATTTTTTCAATTGGCCGTACCTTTTGCTTCTGAGTTGGATAATCTCTCCCTTGAGTTGGCATCGAATCCCTTCACTAACGAAATAATGCAGGCTTTGCAGAAAGATCCGTCATCCCGACCTAGATTTCACCTGGTTAATCAAAAACTTTTCTATGACAACCGAGTAGTCATTCCTTATTCATCACAATTGCGACCAAAATTACTAGCAGAAGCCCATTCGACTACTATTGGGGGACATGGCGGCTTTCTTAAAACATTTAAATGCCTTTCGGAGAATTTCTATTGGCCCGCAATGAAAGCAGATGTGAAGGCCTATGTGCGACATTGTGCCACTTGTCAACAAAATAAGTACCAAACGTTAGCACCAACCGGACTTCTTCAACCTTTACCTATACCCTCGCAAATTTGGGAGGACGTTTCACTAGATTATATCACAGGTCTTCCAAAGTCTGGCAGTTTTGAGGTCATCTTAGTAGTAGTGGATCGGTTGAGTAAGTATGCCCATTTTCTTGCTCTCGCGCACCCTTACACTGCTAAGAAGGTGGCCACAATCTTTTGTGAGGAAATTATCCAACTACATGGGGTACCTCGCTCAATCATCTCTGATAGGGACCCTATCTTCATGAGTTCCTTCTGGCAAGAATTATTTAGATTGAGCCAGACTAAGTTAAAGATGAGTACTACCTACCATCCCCAAACAGATGGTCAAACAGAGGTAGTCAACCGCGGTTTGGAAGCCTATCTGCGATGTTTTGCACATGAGCAACCCAAGTCTTGGCACAAATTTCTTTGCTGGGCTGAATACTCGTACAACACAAGTCATCATACATCAACCAAACATTCTCCTTTCAAGTTGGTTTATGGGCGAGATCCTCCTCCCCTACTTCCTTATATAAAGGGTGAAACACCTGTGGCTGAACTAGAAGAACAACTAGAGACCAGAGATGCAATGCTCAAGCTTCTGAGGGACGATTTGCGCAAGGTTCAAGATCGAATGAAGGCTTATGCTGACAAGCATCGACGGGAAGTTGAGTATAATATTGGTGATGTTGTGTGGCTACGAGTACAGCCTTTTCGCCAACAATCGCTTACCAAGCGAAAGTTTGAAAAATTATCACCTCGCTTCTTTGGCCCGTACAAGATTCTTCGTAGGATTGGCAAAGTGGCTTATGAATTGGAACTTCCGGCAGAGGCTCGTATTCACCTTATCTTCCATGTCTCTCTTGTGCACCAAGCTACAGGGATAGATCCACCACTCACACCCGCCCCCTTACCGCTTTCTGCTGATTTTGAGTTACATGTAAAGCCTCACCGAATCTTAGATCACCGATGGACTCGTCATCAGTCGCTTGAACTGTTAGTAGAATGGCATGACCGACCTGTGGAAGAAGCCAGCTGGGAGGACTACGATCTCTTGCACACTCAATTTCCCTCCTTTCCACTTGAGGACAAGTTGAGTTTTCAAGGGGAGGGTAATGATAAGATTCCAGATAATATTCTCATGAAGACTTATCCAAGAAGAAAGCGTCAAAAGATAAATTCAGATTGATTTCATTGTTTATTTTGCTCCGTATTTGATATTTCTTTAGATTTAGTATTTTATTTAGTCAGATTTTATTCTTTAGATTTTATTTAGATCTAGTAGTTTATCTATTTAGATTTTATTCAGTATTTTAGATTATAGGAGATATTATTTAGTTATTTAGTTATTTTAGATTATAGGAGATGTTATTTAGTTATCTAGTTATCTAGATTTTATCCATTATTTTAGATTGTATTTAGCATTATAAATATGACTAGCAACTTAGAAGCTATCATATCAGTTTATCAATAAAATAGTCTTTTAAACCCTTTGGAGATTCTCCTGAGCGTGGCTATTAAGAGAAATATAGAACGAGATTCTTGTTCTATATCATCCTAATAGAGTTATTCTTATTTTAATTATTCTGAGCACCTATCACACAATCAAAGGGAAAGGCAAACCACAAGAAAGAGAAAACACCTGAAATTGAATTGAAATTATATCTGAATCTTGAAGGTATTCTGGACGACCACGTGAAAAAAAAAAAAAAGCAAACTTCCACTGGCAAAAGGACAATAGAATAATTACATCATCCATAGAAAAAAAAACCAAATTCATTCAACATAAAAGTTAAGAGGCCCCACACTAAAGTTAACATGGATCAAACTGATCATCCAGCAATCATTCTGGGACTAGAAAGATGAGGCGCACTCACACTTGTGTGATATCCTTTCAGAAAACCAAATTCGTTCAACATAAAACTTGAAAGCCCCACACCAAAGGGAACATGGATCAAACAGATCAGTCAAGCAGTACTTCTGAAACTAGAAAAATAATGCCCCCTCAAACTGTCCTTTCAGTTTTACATGTAACAGTAGCCAAAAGTACACTGTTATTTCCTGAATTAGCAGAGTAAAGACGACAAGAATCTGTGAGGTCGCTAAAAAAAAAAAGCAAAACTAAAAGGCAAAAAAAAAAAGAAAACAAAAAACAAAACAAGAACAGATCCGAAAACCCATTCATGTGTTGGCAATTCCGTTCATTATGACAAGCAAGCTTGGAGCACATTTGAGGACATGGATTGGAGTAGGGTCGTGGATCTGTGTTACACGAGCGCAAGACTTTGCCATGCGTCCAGAGGGTTGTATTCTGTTCAACAACAAAAAACAACAAGAAGCCACATCCCACTAGGTAGAGTTGATTATATGAATTGCATAATGCTATTATACTCTATTATCAACTAAGTTCTTAAGAATATTGTTAACCAAGAGGTCTCATTCAACAATTTGTATAAGTTTTCTTTTTAGTTTTCCGCTACCCCTCTTTATAGAACTCAAGGTTATCTGTTTCACTCTCCTTACCGATGCCTCCCACAACTTTCTCTATACATATCTAAAACATTTCAAACGATTTTCTATCATTTTTTCCTTAATAGATGCCATGTTTACTATTTCTTGTATATGCTCATATTGAATTTTATGTTTTCATGTATGCCCACACATTTATCTCAACATTCTCATCCCAGCTACTTCAACTTTATAATCTTATCGTCCCTTTAAAGCCTAACATTCACTATCATATGACATAGCTGATTTTGTAGCAGTTCGATAAAACTTTTGAGTTTGTTAGGTAACTTTCAATCACAAATAACTCATTTAACTTTTCTCCATTCAAACTATCTAGCTCGTATTCTATATGCAACATCTCTATCAATTTCACTAATTGCTTCCAAATATCTAAACTTCTTGATGCGTAGGAATAATTTGGATTGATAGAAATTTGAGAGAGATCGGGGAAAAGACGAGAGAAGAACATGAAGGTAGGAAGAGCAAAGAGGAATGAGAGATTAAAGAGAAGAGGCTGAGAGAAATTGAGAGGTAAAGGGGGTTTCTAAATGATACGTCCTTTCTGATCATAACCATCAAAATACAATCATCAGCCTATATATAGACCTTCGAGCCATCCCTTCCCAACAGCTATATTTAACTAACTAATATACTATAATTTATAAATAATCATATCCTAATTGCAAATTTATAACAATACCCCCCTCAAAGAGATCATTGCCCTCAAGGATTAGTGATGACAAACTGGGGAAACTGTCGTTGGAATTGATGCAAAGCTGTCCAAGATGCTTCCTCCTCTGGTAACTGCTTCCACTTGACCAAAATTTCAGTAATTATCCTCCTCCTTTTCTGACCAACTCTCTTCCGTAAAATGCATTTAGGTTCTAAAACTAGAGGTACCTCAGGCCAGTCGAGAGGTGGATGCCTCTGCTTGACTTTAGAATTAGGACACAGCTTCAATAGAGACACATGAAAGGGTATGTGTATTCTGGAATCTGGTGGTAGTTCTAACTTGCACGCCATTGCCCCAATTCTTTGAATCACCTTGTAAGGACCCAAATATGTAGGATCTAATTTTTTATACTCCTAGAAGCTGCAGAAAGTTGTCTGTAGGGCTGTAACTTTAAGAAAACCCATTGTCCCACTGCAAATTCACGATCAGATTTGTGTGAATCTGCCTTTTGCTTCATCATATTCGCAGCTCAATGAAGATGATGTTTGAGAATAGCTACCATGTCTTCTCTTGCTGTAAATGACCTGTCCACAGCATCTAGCACACTATTATGAGGTAAATAAGGAGAATGGAGAGGAGATTTCTGACCACATAGAAGCTTGTAGGGAGTAACCTTAGTTGCTGTGTGAAAAGTGGTATTATCCCACCATTCCACATGAGACAACCACTTACTCCACTGTTTGGGCTGTTCCCAACACATACATCAAAGGTAAGTTTCCAAACAACGATTAAGCACTTCAGATTGCCCATCCGTTTGAGGGTGATAAGCAGTGGAAAGAAGTTGCTTGACCCCCAAAACCTGCAAAAACTCTTTCCAAAACCTACTAACAAATCAAGGGTCATGATCACTAATAATTTCAGATGGTGCCCCATGTAATTTATAAACTTGATCCATAAAAATTTGGGCTAAAATAGAAGCTGAAAAGGGATGAGTAAGTGGTAAAAAGTCTGCATACTTACTCATACGATCAATTACTACCCAAATAGTGTCCTTACCAAAGGATTTAGGGAGTCCTTCAATGAAATCCACAATGATACTCTCCCATAGCTTGCTAGGAATAGGCAAAGGTTGTAATAATCCAGGGGCAACAACAGTCTCGTACTTACACCTAGCACATGTATCACACTGTTTATAAAACCAGAAATATCATTTATCATTTTTTTCCACCAAAATAAGGCTTTAACCCTCTGATATGTAGCCTGGATTCCTGAATGACCTCCTTGTAGGCTAGCATAGAGCCATTCTAATATTGCCGCCTCAAAAGAGGATCAGAACCTATCACTAGCTGCCCTTTTCACCTTAATAAGCTGCCATCCCAAGAAAAATGACCCCACACTCCATCATTTTCTTGAGTTTTCTTCCAGATTTCTGTAATAAGAGCATCCACATCTGAACTTCCCTTGATTTTCTCAAGCAACTTTGGTGACGATGTGTCTAAAAACCATCTACATTACTTGCTGTTCGGGTATTCTAGAGAGAGCATCTGCAACAGAATTTTCATTACCCTTCTTGTACTGAATCTCTTAGTCAAAGCCAGCTAATTTAGCAACCCAAAATAGCTAATTTAGCAACCCAAAACATCTGAAAGCTTGTCTTTAACTTCTGCCCAAGCAGATATTTCAGGCTTTGCTGATTTGACCGTATTATAAATTTCTGCCTTTCCAAGTATTGATGCTAATGAAGCATAGCCAAGACCACAGCCATCAATTCCTTTTCATATACCGAGAGCTTTTGATGCCTTTCAGCCAATCCCTTGCTAAAATAAGCAATTGGTTGACCTGATTGCATTAGAACAGCCCCTATTCCTACTACACACGCATCAGTTTCAACTATAAATTGTTTTGAAAAATCTAGAAGGGTGAGTATAGGTGCAGAAATAAGGATTTCCTTGAGTTTAGTAAAAGCTGCAGCAGCTGCATTTGACCACTCAAATCCATTCTTCTTAAGGAGGAGAGTTAGTGGTTTAGTTAAGACCCCATAGCCTTTGACAAACCTTCTATAGCATCCAGCCGGCCCCAAAAAAGCCCTCAATTGCTTAACATTTGTGGGTCTAGGCCATTCAGCCATTGCTTGAACCTTCTTGGGATCTGTCTGGACTTGTCCACCACCAATTAAATGACCTAAATACTCAACTTCACTTGCTGCAAAAGAATATTTGCTTTTTTTAATAAAAAACTAATGTTGTCACAAAATAGAAAATACTTCTTTGAGGTGCAACACATGATCATTGAGGTTAGAACTATAGATTAATACATCATTTAAAAAAAAAAACTGACACAAACTTCCTCAAATAAGGACAGAATATACTATTCATAGCCCCTTGAAAAGTTGCCAGAACATTAGTTAGACTAAATGGCATAACTAACCATTAATAATGCCCACTGTGTGTCTCAAAAGCAGCCTTTGAAACATCTTGAGGCACCATTCGGATTTGATGATAACCAGCTCTCAAGTCCAATTTTGTAAACCATTTTGCAACACTTAACTCATCAAAGAGGTCTTCCTCTAAGGAAATAGGGTATTGGTTCTTCATTGTCTTTTTATTCAATTCCCTATAATCTATACACATCCTCCCATACCATCATTCTTTTTGACTTAAAACAATTGGAGCAGAAAATGGACTAGAACTCTGTTGTATTACCCTAATTTGTAGTAATTCCTGACTAATCCTTCAATAATGTCTTTTTGAGCTGATGGATGTCTATAGGGCTTGAAATTTACAGGATTGGTGCCTTCTTGAAGGACAACAGAGTGATCATGCCCTTCACAAAAAGGTGGTAATCCCTTGGGTGCTTCAAAAAGATCAAAAAACCCTTGCAATGTAGAATTAATCTCCTCTGAAATTTCTGCACAGGTCTGTACAGCCAAAACTTCCATATTCTCAAGTCCCTTTGGTATTACTTGCAGCAAAAATACTTGGTTAGTGGAAAAATCCTTAATTTCCACCCTCTTTGGTTGCACTACTTGTAGGGTATTAGGAGGCATAGCTTGAAGCTTGCACATTTTACCTTCAAGCCAAAAAAGACATAGTTAGAGACTCATAATCCCAGAAAGCATTTTTAATACTTTTGAGCCATTTAAGCCCAAGAACTAAATCATAAATTTGCAGATGAAGAACTCTAAAATCAAAAGAAAATTCCAAGCACTGCATTCTCCATTTAAGTCCTTCCTAAATGCCATGCACTCTAAGCCTTCTTCCTTCAGCCACTGCCACCCACGTTTCATGAGTTCCATCAGGTTGCCATCCCAGCTTTCTTGCCACATTAGAGTCCAAAAAGTCATAAGTGCTACCACTATCGATTAAAATCTGGAGCTGCCTCTTTCCATAGTAACCTGTGAGCCTCATTGAAGAAACACTATCCACTCCACCAATGGCATGGAGAGAAATGAAAGATTTATCCTCATTTTCTTCTATCTTAATGGGCTCTTCGCTTTGATCATCTTCTTCAAAATTATTTTGAACTTCAATAAAATATAACTGCAACTTTTGTCTCTGCGGGCATTTGTGGTCTCGGGAGAATTTTTCATGGTAGTAAAAGCACAAGTTTCTGCTTCTATGTTCAGCCTCTTCTTCAGCCGAAAGGACTTTCGTATGAGTTCTGCTTGCTTTTTGACTGAGAGAAGCATTTTTTATTGATAAAGATGCTGGTTTTTCTTTCAAGTGGGCTCCACCATTTGTTAAAGTATTCTTATTGGACGCCCATGTGTTCTGGTTTGAAGGTAGGGTGGCCGAAGGTGTATCTGCCACGTACCCACCACTCTTACTTTGAGTCCTCTTCTCGATCTGTCTTTTAGTCATCAATTCTTCCATCCTGGCAAGTTTTTGAGCCTCTCTCAAGGTGTTAAGCTTAAAGAGACGAATAGGCCCCTCATATTAATCTCGAAGACCTGATAAGTATATGTCCACTAAATGCTCTTCTCGCAACTAAAGCTTGCATGAGATCATATTGAACTTGTCATTGTAGTCAGCCAAAGTTCCATGTTGCTTCAGGCGAGCTAAATCACTCATCAGTATCTCGTGCAAGAGCCCAAAGCGATCCTTAATCTCTTCCACATACTCATCCTAGGTTGGTCGCACGCCCTCCCATGTCTTATCGTACCCTTGATGCCATTGAAAGGCTCGTGGGTCAAAATGTATACTCGCAATCTTGATCTTGGACTCCTAGTGTCTCATCAAGCTTAAAGTACCTTTCACACTTCAAGAGCTAGCCGAGAGCATCTTCCCTAGTAAACCTTGGGAACTCCATTTTTGTAAATTAAGTGGGTCTCTTATATTCTCTGCATTCATACCCACCTCTGCGTCGATGATCCTCATGCTCATGATGACGATCAACGTTCTGTCTGTTTCGGTGGTTGCCCTCTCTTTCAACATCTCGCTCCGATACCAATAACTGGATTTGTTGGGAAAGCCCATCAACCAGGTCAGTTAAAACATCGATCTTGCCATTATTTTCCTCAATCTTGACTAAACAATCTTCCATTTGATGTCTGCTTTGTTTAATCTATCTTCAAGTCTTGACTATGGACTGTGATGATGAAAGAGAGAGACGCCAAGGAACGTCCGCTCTGATACCACTGATGCGTAGGAATAATTTGGATTGATAGAAATTAGAGAGAGATCAGGGAAAAGATGAGAGAAGAACAGGAAGGTAGGTAGCGCAGAGAGGAATGAGAGATTAAATAGAAGAGGTTGAGAGAAATTGAGAGGTAGAGGGGGTTGCTGAATGATACGTCTTTTCTAATCATAACCATCAAAATACAATCATTGGCCTATATATAGACCTTCGAGCCATCCCTTCCCAATGGCTCATCCCAATGGCTATATTTAACTAACTAATATACTAAACTTATAACTAATCATGTCCTAATTACAAATTTATAACACTTTTCCACTTGGGGCATGATCTAATCTCCCAATCTCTCTTCCAAAATACTAGTAACTTCCCTCTTATCTAGACATTCTGTTCATTAGTCAATAATTAATACGTGTAACAACTTCTGTTAAGTAACAGAAGCAGTATGTCCAGGGGTCACTAGCTATAAATACTCTGCCGATCCTTGACATAATCATGTTCTCGTGCGTGTTCTTTCCTTCATAACAATCTGTCCACAACGGAATACCTCCTAAGAAACTTTATCTGACAGCAATGTTTTTATTGTTAAATTCCATTATGTGTTGCTTAATCCTCAAGCTAGGGGAAGGAATGCAGCCTAATTGGAAGAGATTATTTAGATTCAGATTCTATATTTTGATTCTTGTGTTTGGATATTTTATACTTTTGATAGGATCAAGATAGGTAAAGAGAACTAAGGAAGAGAAGTCTCTATCAAATTATGAAATTAGAATCTAACTTCATAAATTAATAAAGAGAAGGAAAATATTTAATAGAAAATGAGTAAGGATCTTAAACTCACACAACTAATAAAGCCAAGGTGAATCTCCACAAATATAAATAAATCATTTTAATTCCAAATTATTTTTACATGCTATGAAGCTCAATATTTATAGATAGAAAAATAACTAATAACTCCTCAAAAGACTCCCATTAACCCATAACTTAGATAATGGAGAATAACTACCTGAAAAATAAATACAAATATAAAAGTATTAACTTCATCTACAAGTACCGTAACCATTTACTACTCCTAAACTTAAGGGCCACTCAACAACATAGAAAAATAACGTAAACATTATATAATAGAAAATGTCTAAACTAACTTCAAATAATATTTATTCATAATATATCCCTAACTTCCAAAAAAAAAAACCCATCATACCACAATAATCAGTACAGTATCAACTTTTAACTGTGTCTTCTATTTGTCTTCATTGCGCATATTAGTAACTACATTTAACCACCGTATATAGAAGTAAAGATGAATTTACAACACATACGTGCATGCATTTAGAAGTAAATAAATACCTTGGAAAATTCTTCATCAGGAACTCGCAACTTCTTCTGTATTCGCAATTTGACTTCAGCTAAGGTCTCACCCTCAGAAATCATCAAGAGAAATGGATCTCCAAGATTCTGAAAATGCTGCTTATCCTGTCATCCCCAAAAACCACCAAAATCACCCCATCAAAATGAAACAAAACAAATAAATTGCAGTAAATAAAGCAAAATATTATTAGGTGATCAGGTAAAAGCAGCAAAATATTAATATAAACTACTAACTAAGAATACCTGATTTTGAGTTGTGATGAAATGATAAACATGGATCAACCGATCATGAGGGCCAAGCTTTTTCTCTTCCTCAGGAATCTGCAGCACAGAGAAATAAAAATACAACTTCATAGCAAGAAGCTAAAAAGAAAAGGAATAGTGCTCCAAGGTCAAAAGGTAAAACCATATCATAACAAAGAGGTGCTAGTGAACTATGAAACATCTCCCCTCCTTCCCCACCCCCGTAAAAAAAAAAAAAATGGCAGTTTGGCATATTTCACTAATAAAGAGGTTTGACTAGTTACAGCGTATTGCCTAACAACTTGAGAGGTTAATGATTTAAAATCAAGCAATGTATAGTTGGGATCATTTTAGGGGTATGTTCATGTACTTACCCAGAACCATAAGTCAATAAATTCAATTTCATTCTCACGGATCAAATGAGTCTACAAGGATTAGCAGTTTGGACAATTTAATTTTAGTCATCAAATAAAATGTCCAGGTGATGGACATCAACAACAAAAATAGGGACAATTAGGGTAACATATCCGTTAGGTGGGTACTCTGCTAAATCCTACATTGATTTCCTCATTACTAATCATAGAACAAGATAAGCAGATCTAGTTTAAACCAGCAGAAGAATAATACTCCCTCCAATCCCTGTTATATGACACTTTCAACCATTTTATGCATCCTAAAAAAATAAGTTTTTTTCCTTAATATCATAAAAAATGAGATGTAATTTTATTTTTACCCTTAGCTTTAAATAATGATATAACTACATTAAATACCTCCATGTTAATCAAGAAAGGATAAAATTGAAAAAGTGATTTAATTATTACAAGGCATCCTACATTTTGGACTAAAAATTACTACTAGAAAGTGTCCTACAAATAGGACCAGAGGGAGTAAGTCGGTAGTATCAGGTATTAGATAGCTGTATTAAAAAAAGAATAGAAGAAAAACATGAAGGAGGGATTGAAAGGACAATAATAATAGTTGAATGCCACAGACAAATGATAATATAATGACAATCTTGCCATTAAAATTTAAAATGTTATCACCAGCCTTAGATAAAACCATCTTTAAATGTTAACCCAACAGTTCGAAAACAAAATACCAATCCTCTACAAGCACTCTCATATGCATAAACTTAAAAGTAAGTATACAGTAATAATTATTTTCTAGTACACTTTCTTCATCGATTTTTATTATCTCCTTTTCTTCCAAGTTTAATATTTCATGCAGACACACATGTAAGTTCATTTTTCTAGTACATCAAAAACTGAATGCACTCATCACAAAATTTCAAAAAATCATAGCAGTGTATAAAATTTTTTTTTACTAGAAGTTCAGTTTCACTATAACCCTATTTTTGACAGAAGCATAGATATGCCTAATGGCCGATTATAATATCAACCAATTCAAGTCATCATAAATAAATCCATCCATCCATCCAAACCACACATCAAATAGGCAAGCATTCAAAATAATCTGTGCGGATACAGACAACAGATATTTACCTCCTCAGCCCTTAATGTCCAATATTGATCATTAATAGTCTCAATCTTTTCGCTAAGAGGGAAAATCTGGTAGAGCATAAAATTATAATAGAAACTAATCAGCAATAGGAAGATCTTTTAAAAAAAATTATGCACTTTTATATTTTTATTAAAAGGTTATATAACTTTAGAATTAATTACATAATTGTTATAACTCAATTTATATAATTAGGTTATGTTTTCCAAATAACTTATATATATATATATGATCTTCATAAAAAATCAATAAAAAGTAAACAAAGTATTAAATAAAAATTTTATTTTTGCTTTTTTGGCTAAAAGTATTAATTCATTTTTTCTATAAATTTTAAAAGAGCTTTTGTTTTGGAAAAGTTAATAATTCATTTATAATTTAACCTTCAGGACTAATGCATTTAATCAATCAAACTATAAGGATTTAATTAAAACAAAAACTACAACAACCGAATTCAAAATCAAGGAAAACTAGAATGGTTTGCAGATTAATTTAAAAAAAAAAAATCTAACACAAATACTAGTTACAATGATTTAATATAATATTATTGCAATTCTAAAAAATAATGGACAATAAAACAGTTTATTGGTTTTTTCCTCCAAATCTCTAAAACTGGAAAAATTAGCATGAAGGGCGGATGATTTTGAAGGATTAATGAATTCTCCTCCCCTCCTTATAAGTAACATAAAAGGGGAAATTCTAAATCAAACATTCCAGCCCCTTCCCCCCTCCACTCTCCTGAATCCCAACATATCATGGGGGAATCAATCGCCTGAATGCTGGCTTTTAAGCAAATGCAAGAAGAGCACAAAACAATAACAATACCATACCCCCAAAACCTGTTCAAGGAAATTCTAATATTGTTAAGTAAAGGTATATTTTGAAAGAAAAAGGTAATGATTTAGCAATATCCAGCACCTTGTAAATTTTATGAGAAAAAACTTCAAGCAATCTAACTTCGGCATCTGGATGGGATAAATCAACCTGTTTCACAGTACACAAAATAATATATAAAAAAGACTTTACCTACAGAAACCAGAAATAATTAGATAATATCACAAAAGAATGCAATGCTAATGATAGAGTACTACATGACCCAAATAGTAGTGGGAGTGGGAGTGGGGGAGAGGTCTGACCAGGTCATTCAAAGTAGTAACATGTGTACTCTCAGGTAATTTCCAGTCATGTGTCGTGTTCCAGTACAAATAGAAGTACTGTAGAGAGACTAGAGACAGTAGGCACATTTTATGTATTTCACTACCTTTGTATTGGAGATTCCACTTGCTTTATAAGTTTTATGATAAACCTTCCCTTCTTCTTACTTTATATATCTTAGATCTTATCGTTTTGGTATCAGATCCAGAATCCATTGTGAGTATGGAGTGCCACCCACTTAGCCACCGTTCCTAATGAACCACCATTGAAAAATTTGCTGATGGGAGTTGTGTTTTCGCTGCATTGAGAAATTCCTCCCAACCACCATTGCAAAAGTCCCTCTTTTGCTTTGATGGAGTTCAAAAATTCCAATGATGGTGCTGATGACAGAGAAGAGGTTGATGAGCATGAAACTGAAAAAGGACCGGGTGATTTCACTTAGATATCTTTTCAAGAACTTACAACAAAGGAATAGGGCTCCACAATGAGTCCCACGCTATCTTGGATGAAGTTGATGCACAAAGATGCCCTAGGGAGAATTGTTCTCCATAGCAATAACACTTGCCCTTATCTATGCTACTATTTGTTCAACGTTCCACAAAGACGTTGGCTAGTTCAAGGTGTAGGAGACAATCGCAACGTTCATGGAAATGTTCAAAGGTAGCCATGTAACAATTACTCAAGCATCAGATACTCCTCACTAACGGAGTCAAATAACAGCCAATGTAGTCAAAGGCAAAAGACGAATTCAAACCACCATACCTATCAAATGCCAAGGCAAGAGGCGCTAAAAAAGACACATGCAAAGTGAAGTAGGCAATCACAATTAAAACAAAATGATATCTAAACTATATAAATAATATCTTATATAATCAAATAATATCTTAAATATGGAAGAAATTTCTTATCCCTTCTAATATTTTAAATTTTGATCTTCCTCTTTTATATTATAAGACATTTCTATCTTATATTTATCTTTTATATGTAAATATTAACGTACTTTAAATATAAAATTTCGCCCTAAATTTATAACATAAAATTAACCACTTAAAATGATAAAACTGTTATTCTGGCATAAATAGCATTCAACGAAGCTAAAAACAGAGATTTAAAGTGGGACACTAACACAGCAGCATATTAAAGGCTACACATTCCTTAGGGGGGGGAAAAAAAAGACTTAAAACACATTTTCAACAGACTCTGAAACTGATAGAGTACCAATTAAGAAGTCATGTGCCAGTGAATTTGTGGAATTTAATTATTCTGAATTTATTTTATTAATATTTATTTTTAGTGGTTAGTTTAAGTGCAGCACAAGTTTAGGAGCATGTGGAGTCTGTTAGGATTATTCATTGAGTTAAGTATTTTATTTTAAATACTTTTACTAAACATAGTCAAGTTTGTTAATTTACATCTCCTAAGTCATGCGTTAGTGGGTCTGAATTTTAGGGAGTCATGAATCATTTTTTAGCTATAAATATTGAGGTTCGAAGTATGCAAAAATCATCTGGAAATAAAATCAGTATTTTCTTTATTGGTGGAGATTCGCCTTGGATATATTAGTATAGTATATTAGTTATGAGTTTAAGATCCATGCTCATCTTCTACTAAGATTTCCCTTCGCCTTTATTAATTTGTGAAGATATATTTTGATTTCACAAAACTTCTCTTCCATTTTCTGGCTATACCTATTTTGGTTCTTGCCTGAAGCATGTTTTCGACCACTGACAATAGCAGTGAGAAATGAGAAACTTCTGTCATCCATAGTTAATAAAGACAAGAATAAGGAAGCATTCACAGTGAGCGTCAAAAGGCGTGTCATACAGATAAGTTAAACAAAAAGGCCAACTAGGGAACTGACAGAAGAAGAAAAAATACACACACACACACACACACATCAATATATGAAGAAGATGGAGAGTAATAATTTTGGAAATCCAGATTAATCATCACAAAGAGGGTGGAAGAGAGGAATGATCAAATAAACAAATAAAATACATCAAATCACAATGTTGGGTGACGCAGATGGGCAAACCCCATAATGTTATTAGTCTCTTATTTCTCTCTCCCTTTCATTAGTTATAATCACAACAAACCAACCAACCAAATTAGGGGCCTGCTTGCTTCAGCTTTTTTTATTGAAACATCACTTATGTTTTGGGGAAAAAAATCTATTGAGTTTTAATGATGTTTGTTTAAACTTCAGAAAATAATCAAAATCTGAAAAAAAAAAAAAAGATTTCTAATTATTTTAAAAAGCTACTTTGATGAGAGAGAATGTTTTAAAAAGGCGATATGCGAAAATATAATAAAATTTTAAATAATAAATAATAAATCATTTTTATAAAACAAGAATTAAAACAAAAAAAGATATCACAAAATTTAAGAATAACTAACTAATAATCACTTTTTTTATTATCGTAACCAAATATAAAATAATGTCTGGATTTTTATAAAATCTCTACAAAATAATCTCTTTTTATATAATCTTTAAACTATCTAAAAATCATTTTTTTTATCTTAAACAAACAGGTAGATGATCAATGCTCAGAAATCAACAAAGACAATCAAGCCATAGATAACAAAAGCAATAAAAAATAACATACATATTAAAGTGAGAAGATTGCTGCTTAAGACGTCAACATCTAAGAAAAAGATCCACTGGGCAAGAGCATATGCAGATATATAAAATGATGAGAACCATGACAACATCAAAGAATGATGGAAGCCACACAAGCAGATCTGAGATAGGGAGATTTGGGAACATCAACAAACTACAAACCTGAAAATAAACAGTGACACTGATTTAAGAACAACATGGCAGATTCAAGGACAATAAGAATAAGCTCATCTAGGAACAATGAGCAGGAGAGAGGAACGACCAGCAACTAGCAATTGCTTTGGCTTGAGAGATCCAGAGAGATAACGATGGGAACAAAAACCTTGGGGGGGGGGGGATGAGAGACCACGGCATTTCAGATTTAGGTGTCTCAACTTCTTTTCAAATTTAGAGTATAATTTACATAAAAATAATATATAAATATGAGCAGGAGGAATAATGAATATCAGTTTTTGGCAAGTGAGGGGAGAGAGTCCTTGAACCTATTGTGTTACCCGAAACCTAAACTCCTTCTGTCTCAACAGGTAGAAGCAAGGATTATACACTAGTTTATGAACGAAAGAGAAAACATGATAATAGCACCATCTTGCCTGATGCACTTCCAAAATCAAACCCGGTGGAAGTTCTTGAACCCAACCAAGTAGAACATGATGAGGGGGCTGTTGAGGTGGAGACAGGTGAAGAGATGATTGCAGATGATTTAGATCTACCAATTGCTGTAAGGAAGCAACCTAGATCTTGTACCCAACACCCTATACAGAAGTATGTGTGCTATAATGCTCTTTCTCCATGGTACAGCACATTTATTGCTAATGTTGACAGGGTGAAAATTCCCAATAACATACATGAAGCACTAAAGGTACCTGGATGGAGGAATGTAGTCTTGGAAGAAATGAAAGCCTTCAAGAAAAATGACACATGGGAAATTGTGGACCTACCTAAAGGGAAGAAAGTGGTTGGATGCAAGTGGGTGTTTACTCCCAAGGATGATGCCAATGGTAATCTAGACAAACTCAAAGCTAGATTGGTTGCAAGGGAATTTACACAAACTAATGGTTTGGATTATAAAGAAACGTTTGCCCCCGTAGCTAAATTAAACAATATCAGAGTGTTATTATCGATTGCAGTGAATCTTGATTGGCAGCTTCATCAATTAGACATTAAAATGCCTTCTTGAATGGAGAGTTGAAAGAGGAAGTATATTTGACTTTACCCCAGGATTTGGAGATGAGAAAGTTGGACAGGTTTGCAGACTCAAGAAATCACTCTATGGGTTGAAGCAATCCCCAAGAGCATGGTTTGATAGATTCTACAAAGTTTTGAAGACCAAAGGCTACAAGCAATGCCTTTCTAATCACACAATGTTTGTTAAAAATGAGAGTGGTAAGAGATGTATTCTTATCATATATGTTAACGATATAATCATTACAGGAGATTATGAGGAAGAAATCAGTAGAGTCAAGGCAGCTCTTGGAAGAGAATTTGAAGTTAAAGATCTCAGGAAACTAAAATATTTCCTGGGAATGGAAGTTGCACGGTCCAAGAAAGGGATCTATGTGTCTCAAAGAAAGTACATTCTGGATATTTTAACTGAAACTAGAATGCTGGGCTGTAAACCGATAGACACACCAATTATGGTGAAGAAGAGAAAGAAGACACTCAAAAAGGATGAACCCGATGAAAGGGAAGATGTCTCAGATGAGGAAGACGATGATGAAGAAGGAAATGATGAACTAGTTGACAAAGACAGGTACCAAAGACTGGTAGGAAAACTAATATATCTTTCTCACACTAGACCTGATATAGCCTTTGTAGTTAGTATAGCCAGTCAGTATATGTGTGATCCGAAGAAGAAGAAACACATGGAAGCAGCATACAGAGTTCTCAGATATCTAAAAGGGACTCCTAGAAGAGGATTGTTTTTTAAAAGGACAAAACAAAGAACTATAGAGATCTATACAGATGCAAATTGAGGAGGAACTCATGCAGATAGAAGACCCACCTCTGGTTATTGCTCATTTATATGGGGAAATTTGGTAACCTGGAAGAGTCAAAAACAAAAAGTGGCCTCCAAGAGTAGTGCTGAATCTGAACTGCGGGCCTTAACTCAAGGAATAACGAAAGAATTGTGGTTAAGGCGCATAACGGATGAAATACAGGTCAAGGTAGAATCCCCACTAAAGCTTTACTGTGACAACAAGGCAGCTATCAGTATGGCTTTGAATCCTGTACAGCATGAAAAATCCAAGCATGTGGAGATAGATAGGCATTTTATAAAGGAAAAAGTGGGAAGAAGGAACCATCTCTCATATATTTGCCAACCACACTGCAGGCTGCGGATGTTTTGACAAAAGGACTTCATGGGCCAGTTTTTAACAATTGTATAAGCAAGTTGGATATGACTGACATCTATGATCCAACTTAAGGGGGAGTATGGGGTAGAATTGTAATTATTGTAAATATTTAGTGTCCTTTATGAGGGGAATATTGGGTAGAATAGTCAAAGATATTGAGTTTATTGTTTTTATTCTCTTTCGATATCCTCGGCTCAGTATATGGGATCAGATTGATTCCTATGCTTGTATATAATTCTCAACTTGATGAATGAATAAGAAATAGCTGTCTGAACCACACTATATCTCATATTAGTGTTAGCTTCACCATAGTTTCACCAACATACTCTTATTGTAGCAGCCACCACGAACATGATTGTAATTAATTATTAAAATCCTCACATTTCAATTAGTAAATAAAGCATCAAACCATATTGTTTACTGCTTGTACAGTGGATTTTTCAGATAAACTGTTTTTCTAAATGTTGAAGACTGTACCCATTGAGCCTAACGCTCACTGACTCAGATTTATTGTTTTGTGATTCATTAGATATTGTACTCCAGAGATTAGGGAATTGAGTTGCATCTCCATAAACTACTTGGACCTTAAATCTTAGTATTATTCTACACTTGAACGAATGAAACATCAGAGCAATATACTCTGTTTAATAACTAAATATTTTTTAAAGTGACCAAATAAGTTGAATTGAAACCGTCACTTCCATAACTGACATAATTAACAGCTAACAAAATCGAAAAGAAAGTATAAAAAATGAAACATCAGAGCAATATACTCTGAATTATCACTAACTATTTTTAAAAGTGACCAAATAAGTTGAATTGTAATCTTCGCTTTCCTAATCGACATAGAACCCATTTGTTTGAGATTAAAAAATAAATTATTTTTATATAGTTTAGAGATTTTATGAAAAGAGATTAATTGTATAGATATTTTATAAAGAAAAACAAATATTATTTTATGTTTGGTTACAATAATAAAAAACTAATTATTAATTAGTTATTTTTAAATTTTATGATATCTTCCTTGATTTTTGTTTCATAAAACAAATATATTATTATATTATTTTAAAATTTTATAATACCTTCATGCATCTCACCTTGTTAAAATACTCTCTCCCATCTATTACATTAAATTTTTCATGAGTGGCTTCTTAAAATAATTAGAAATCGTATTCTAATTATTTCAAAATTTTAAGCAAGCATCATAAAAGCTCACTAAATATATTTTTTCCAAAAAAAAGTGATTTTTCATAAAATAAGCTAAAACAAATAGGCCCACAATTAACAACTAACAAAGTCTAGTAGAAAATATAAAAAGTGTGGGTTCAAAGGAAGATAAAACTGAAATGCTTATCTATATAGCATCAATTGGCTATGCTAAATTACCCAAGTATAAAAGATGAGAATTATAAAATTTGCATTCGTGAGCTCCATTTCAGCTTATGTTGCAGTGTATATGAAGAAAAATGCTGCAATGCTCTCCTTCATGCATAAATCCACCCCACCTAAAGAAGTAAAACTTAACTAAGCTCCTTACTACACGTAGCAATAGGAAAAGCCGTTGAAGAACACCTGCCACATAGAAAGTACCTTTTCTGATTGGGTATTTATAAAGAATTTGATTAACAATGGTCAAGCTGAACTGAGCATATCTACTCCACCCATATGGAAGTGTTGATGAATCCACAACATCCAGATACATCAACAAATGACCAGTAGCATTGTTCCCTTTTGGGAGTACAAGTATCCGCCTGTTCATTGCAATTTAATTACAATCAAAACCAACAGGCACGAACAGCTTAATTTAGCATTCATACACACTAATAGCCACATTAACAGCTAATAAACAATGGCAGATAGCAATTTACCAAGAAAGTAATATTGGAAGATATTAATCCACCCAAAAATAATACTGGCAAATATCAACATACCATTTGCAATCCCCAACATCTAAACTGTCAGAACAGAGTTTATTTGTAAGCCTGGAAAAATTGTAAACGGTCCAAGTTAATCTCCGTGCACTCATGTTTTCCGCTTGGACAACTACAAGGCGAAACATAAAGATGCGAAACCATTAAAATAAGTAACTCAACCGATTATACATACGATTAAACCATTTATAAAACAAAAGAGAAAGTTTTAGATCTTCTTAATTTTAAATGGACCGAATAAACAAGACAAGACCCCGAGAATATCTGCACAGAGTAATATCCACATTCCATCCCGAATAACAGCCTTAGCAACCCAAGCACTTCCGGAACATATGAAACATAGCCGGCCAACAGAAATACAACAAAATAAACATTGCTAAGTTGCCAAAAATAAAAGAACATAGCTAACTACTTGGTGTTCATTAAACCTAGCGCTCAATTCACACAAAGCATGGTTGGCCAAAACACTAAACCGACAGCCCTAAAAAATACGTATGATCTGATGACAGTAAGGAAGATCACTTTCGCGCTGGTATTATCATCATGCACAGTCAGCGACTGAACTTCCACATAGCAACCTCGAAGTGACATCCAGAAATCAGAAGCATTTACCATCCATCGGTTGAGGACCCTCTGGAAAGTCGGAGTACGGAACGAGCATCTCATCGTCCTCCTGCTGCTGTAGAAAACAAAGTCAAATGGGGAAACCCAATCCAGTGACCAAAAACCCAAATAACTAAGCAAAACATTGGCGAGTCAGGTAGAAATTATGGTCGCTTTCAAAGCAGAAAAGGCAACATGAACATCAAAACCGCTTCGATTATCTATTGCTCTGGAACTAAAGCAAACGCTACAGAAAGAGAGCCAAGAACAGAGGGGAGGAAAAAGGCATTTGTGATCACATCTCGTGGCGGAGGAGTCATCAGAGTCATTTGCTAGGCCGTTGAAGCGGTTCGAATCGAAGAATCCGGAACAGTCACAGTCAGCGAGAAAGGCGGGGTTGCAGGAAAGTGAAACACGATCAAATGCAGTAAACTGTAACCGGGAGGCGGAGTCTCGCCCAAGAAAGGCCAGTTTGGGAATTTCACCAAAAGATTAATAAAGGCAAGACTCAGGGTGAGCCCCGGAAAGCGTGTCCTTGGGACTTTCCGCGGTAAAAATTGAGCGTCAATTTTGTTAACCGCTGTGTCTTCACAGACAAGAAAAAAGGCGTCCGGGTGTCCCGCGGTTGCGTGCTCATCAATCTAAACTAAATCGGTAATTTAATATTACTTGTAATTTAATAATATATTGATGAGTAAATTTTGGCCAAAAAAGAAGTAAATCTAGGAAAAATTCTCGTCAAAGTAATTACAAATGCTAACGTTCGTTTTTTACCTGAACTTTTAACGTTCACATTTCTTAATTAATTAAATGAAATGTATTACCATGGCTTCACTTTATATTAGTATAGATATAGATTTTTCAGGTAAAAATTCAATAGCATGTATTTTGATTATCAATATTTTATTTTTTTTCTCAAAATTCAGCTAAATACAGGAGATTTAGATTCAATACTAATACTAATACTAATGCTAATGCTAATCAGGTTCAGTAAATTACATATAAAGATAAAGAATAATATAAATATACAATAATTTTGAAATTGTTAAATATACAATGCAAATATGTCATCTTTTTAATCAAATTTTGACTTCACTCACGAATTCTCTTTAATTATAGAAACTTCTTGAGCTTCAGGTTTATTTATGGAAGCTTATCTTGAAATTACTATCCCCATTTGAGAACATTGCTATGATGCTCAATTTCACCGTCAATGTTCAATTTTTCAATTTCAGGTCCCAATGGATCTCCTTTAAATGCCACATCTATTCAACAAACAAACACAATTCAACAACATCAAAATCAATAATTTAATAAAGCTAAACTTGTACATCAAATTATAATTTACTTAAGAGAATATAACCAAATAAATTCTTTATATTTAATAGGAATAACACTTAGGCCTCGGGGGATTAATTTAACAATAGTTAGATCCCAGAAAATTTTATTAAAAGACGAGTTGTAAGTGTTAATTTATAGATATCCCAATTGTAAGTCTTATGAGCATTTAAGAGGATGATTTTAAAAATAAAAAATTTAAATGTTGGATAAAAAAAAAACTGGATAACAAGCATAACACTGATGGAGAGAATTCATATGGGAACATTCTTTTTGTTTGTTTTCTTTCTAAATATTAGAAACTACATGATCTAATTGAAATTAAGAATGGAATACTCATTAAACTTCATATACGATCAATTCTTATCTCACTCTTGATATTTAATTCCAATCTAGGGGCTAAAAAATTCATTTCTACGGGGGGGAAACTAGCTAGATCAATCAAATGGAGCATTACTTTAAAATCCATAAACACGTAAAGGTCAAAATTATGAACCTGATGGATTTGAGAAAATCCAAAGAACGATGGCACAAGCAAAGAGCACAAAGGAATAATGTGCACTGCATTCTCAGCAAATCTAATGCGAGCCTTCTCCTTCTTCGTTAACTCTACCACAGGATCATATATTGGTAGATTGGTGTCATCTGTGGTCGATGAAGAAAATTTCAGCCCTCCAGGTGATTGATATGCTGTGAATTGCTTGAAATAGTCTTCGGAATATCGACTCCAACTTGCTGATCTATGCATTTTCTCTCAGTTTCCTAAATTGGATGAGAAAATAGAATGAAAATTGAGAAGTGAAATATGAAAGAGATAGGATTGGTAATTAAAGAAATTGGGCATGTGAAATTCTTTGAGATGGTTTATAACACAGAAAAACAGGTGTGCCGATGACGTAGCATTGAGCTCGGCAATCTTTGCTCTCATTCACATTCTTTTCAATTGGTTGAACGAATGACATTTTGTGCAGTCATATTTTTTTATGAAAAATATTTTATATGGCTTTTTTATCACATATTGTAATAACTAAATTGATAGTTTGATTTTTGAAAGAAACGTGTCGAGCCATATTGCAATTGATTCTAACATATTTCAAAAGCAAATAATTGATTAAAAGATCACACAATTTTACATTACATCATCCACTTCGACCAAAAGACATTACGATCATCCCCATAACTAATTATTGTTGGTACTAATAGGTAAAAATATAATATTAGTCATGTCCAAGGGTACTATTCTTAAGAGTTATTCTATCACATCGAATTGATCGCGGCGGCAGCTCCCCAAAATTAAACAGACTCTTTCTATAAAAAGTAGGGACACAAAACAACAAAAATTTACAGAATATACTTAGATAACTGTATAACTAGTATGATAGAAGAAGAGAGAAAGGCCGAGAGTACTAAGGCTTTAACTGAACCTATGACAAACATTGCCTTTTATAGGCAGATCTCATAATACTAGGTAATAAAATCAACTAATCACAATTAAAAAACAGTTCCAAATAATGTTGTTTAAATTATATGTTATAAAATAATAAACAAACTTAAATAATCATTAATATTATTAATTTATAATAATTCCTTTTGAAATACTCAAAAATATTTATAATATTCAACAATTATATCATCAATTATCTTTTTTATTAATGTTTTTAAAAATATAAGATTAAAGAACAATTTGACTTCTAAATCATAAATCCAAGAGTTTTTAGGATCTTAAATTTGATTTTTGCATTGCTTTTCTCAAAAAATGATGCAACATAGTCCCTATCATTAACATGAGTTAAATACTAGAACTCGATTATTAGTTAACTAAAATAACGATATAAAAGAAGCAAAAAATTATAGAAAATAATTAAAAAATTACAAAAAAAAATATAAAAAAATTGCAAATAAAGACTCCAAAAATTACAACAAAGAATCAAGAGAATATTTTCTTGTTCTTTTTCTGTCATTTCCTAGTCAACTAATAGTTAAAATTAACTTTTTTTCAACAGTAATTACATTATATTATTTTCAAAATTAATGGAGCATATTAAAAAAATGAATTTAGAATTTGAGACACTCATAGACTTATTATTATAAATCAAATTACCATTTAACCCATAAATATATGAAGGATGCTTACACTACCATTTGTAGAATTAGTTTTAATTTTAGTTTTTCTCTATTTTAAATGTTAAATGACTTTTTTGTTTATTAACTAAATAGTTTGCCAATGAAAAAATAGAATTTATTTTGGGGCTCCTTTTATGAATTTGGGAAATAAGGGGTATTAGGAAAATTGACAATAAAATTTAACTGAAATATATAAATAACATTTAGATCCTTTAAAATGTCATAATTCTCTAAAACCCTTATGCACCTTTCTAACATTAATAATTTTACATTAAATGACTAAATTGTCTCTTTTTAAAATAAAAAAATAAACAGGTTCATTTGGGAAGTTTTGCTTTTTTTATTCAATTTTTACAATTCATATAATAAAAATTGTGATTGCTTAAATAAAAATTATAACTGATTATTTTTAAAACTTGAACTTTAACGATAAGAGAAATTTTATATAAAAAATTATAATTTTTTTATCAATTTTTGTGATTTATAAAATAAAAGTTGTAATTAGAAAAATAGGATTAGACTTATTATTTTTATTTTAAACAATGAGTAATTTAATCATTTAACTCAAAATCATTAATATCACAAAGGTATTTAGAGATTTTAAAAAAATTACAGCATTTTAAGAAACTTAATTGTTATTTATATTTCAATAGGATCTTGTTGTCATTTTCTTGATTATTTATGACATATACAAATAACATGGTTTATTAAAATATTTATGGGAACTTTTATAAAAATATATTTATGGGAAAACTGCATTAGAGGACTTAGGAAGCATCTTTATATAAAAAAAGAATTAAATAATTCTAAAATTACTCTGATAGATCAAGGAATCCAAATATAATTAAATTTATGATGAAAAGTCAAATATATCCTGCAAATATATTTTTTAAAAAAAACCCCACCATTGTTAGGGCAGCCAAAATGCCACCAAGTGGCTTAACAAGTAAATATCCATAAAAGTTTCTACATATTAAATTTTTTAATAAGTCTCAATTACAAACTTTGAAATTTGCTTTAATAACTTTACAAATAAACTTTATTAAAATTCCAAATTTGCATAGGATCCAGATCCTCTCACTGTCATTTTCCTCAGCATTCCTCAAAATACCAATCTCAACCCTTCAATAAATATCTAATATCTCATACTTTGTCATAACATTTCATGTAAAAATAAATTTATTTCAAAAAATAATTTTTTTCAACTTGTTCTATTAGATAAAGTTTTATTAAATAAATCAAGTCATAGTTTGAATAAGCCAGACCATAAATATTTACTCATAATTTGACTTACTTTGTAAATTTTTTAAATAAATTTTTATTAAATAAATCATGCCAGAATTTAAATAAATCATACTATAAATACCTGCTCATATTCTGACTTACTTTGTAAATTTTTTTCAAACAAATTTTATTAAATAAGTTAAGTTAGACTTTGAATAAGCCGAACTGTAAATCCTTTATAAAAATATGTAAGATAATTTTTTAGAACAAGTTTTAAAAATAGAAAATGAAATAAAAAATTAATTTAATAAAAGAATTATTTTTTAAAATAAAATTATTTTTGACATGAAATGATGTGACAAACTATGAAACATTGGATATTTATTGAAGGGATCATATGGGACACGAAGGGACGCTAAGGCCAAAACAATTCTGAGAGGATCTACATCCATTTACATTAGCTTTTGATAAGTAAAATTTTGATATAAAAAAAAAGTAAACATTATAAAAACTTGTGCATGTTAAATAACAAGTCCTATTAATAATTTAATAAGTAACCATTTGTGAAATGACAAATAAAATTAAGCTCCTAATAAGTGGTAATTTGGAAAGTGAAAACAAAGCTAATATATATATAAATTTGTGCATTATATAATTAAGGACCATTGGTAGCTTGGTAGCTATCGGATTTTTTGGTGATCAAGGATGTGAGTTCAAACCTTCCCTTGCCACCTGAAAATTGAATTTAATTGCCACTGACGTCGGTGGTCCGATTGCTAGCGACAAGTCTGGCAGTGGCTTTCCAAGGGTCAAAGTTGGAGCTCCAATAGTCAGTGACAATAGTAAAATATATATGTATTTATAAATGAAGAGAGGTAGTTTTGTAATTTTCACCATAAATTTTAATAACATTTAAATCTCTTGATCTTTCACAGCAATTTCAGAATTATCTAATTGCTGTATAAAGGGTTTTAGTTTTGTTTTTTGCGACATATATTCTTCCCAGTCCTTTTGTGTGATTTACCCATCATTTATATTATATACAGAATAGATATATAAAAATGGACATAGCTGATATATTATACAGTCCATTTCAAGTGCAAGGCATAAGTTTATTATGACTTGTACCATTGTTACTAACAAAGACTAGCCCACCCATTTACATTTTATTATCTCACATTTCAAGTAGATAGTAGAATGACATCCTTCAGTCAAAAAAAAAAAAAAAATACTAGAATGGCATCCATGGAAATATGGTGGTGGCAATTAGCATCAAACTTCAGCAACTTTGCTAACAATTACAGAGGCATACTTGGCAATTGATGGTTCAGGGCATTGCTGAAGCCTTCCAACTACAGGAAACAAGGGCGATGAACGGAGGAACTGTCTGCACGGGGGGTGTGCACACATTTTTCCCAAGGAAAACAGAGCTATCTTTAAAGGGGACTCGCTTGTTGAATCATTTCTGCTCGGATTCAACGCTACGCATGAGCAATCTGCAATCAGCTTAAGGAGGGCCTGCAAGCATGAAAAACCACGATCACATTACAAAACATAGCTGGTAATAAGGGGTGGAGTCAGGATTTAATTATGCGAGGAACCGGGATTAAAAAGCATATATATTACAAAATTTTCATAAATATTTGAGGGACTGAAAGTATATAAGATATATATACTAAGAACAACATTAAAAATTTGAAGCCATGACTCCTCCCCTTCCCACCCTGCTAGTAGTGATACTTGAAGTCACAT